>NW_024068789.1:0-97007 GCF_009389715.1 Phoenix dactylifera
TCAACTAATTTGAGACCAAATTGGCCTCGGGCTGACCCTGACTCAAGCCCAATCTTTAATTAAAAGCCCAATTGATATACATGAACCCAATTTGGTTCTAAATCGAGCCCAAAGGCTTCGAATTGGATAAATTGGACTTGAATCTAAGCAAGTAAATTCATGTTATGACAAATTTAGAAATTATGAATAAATAGAAAATAATGTGATCCTTATGATATTATTTAGGTGATCAAGGATTTGTCACCCTGACGTAAGAAATTGGAAAGCAAATTGCTGTAAATAACCTTGGCATTGATCTTAAAGTTTTAAATTACTATTTATTTATAATTATGAAAATATTGGTTATGATATATTTTTCTCAAAATTAGGATCAAGTATATGATTGCATATGATTTATGGATTTGATTAAAGAGCATCCTTCATGAATATTTAATGGTGTATGAGTTATGAAATTATGACTGCATGAAAAATGATATTTGAAACATGTTTATGTATTTTAAATTATATGATGTCATTTATCATTTTCCAACCTATTTATGATAATTATGATTTATGAAGAAAAAAGAATAATGATTTATGAACTCTCAGATTGCTATGTACGGCCCTTGTCAGCGGGTTATAATAGCCTCGGCAGATGGCCTCGCCAGCGGGTTATAATAGCCCGGCATACGGCCCTCGCCAGCGGATTATAATAGCTTGGTGTAGACCCTGCCAATGGGGAATAATAGTTGGCAAAGATTATGGCCCTCGCCAGCGGGTTATAATAGCTCGGCATATGGCCGAGCCAACGGATAATAGTAGTTGGTAAATATTACGGCCCTGTCACGGGTAATAATAGTGACCATAGCTGCAGTACCATCTGAGAGCACGATTTTCGAAGCATGAATAATGGCGATTATGGATTTCAAAGCAAGAAATATGGCAAGAATTTTATATGATGCATATTCATATTTATGAACTTCATTGATGGAACATGCATTGCTTTATGACCTGATTGTGAATATCATCTATAAAATGCTTTAGTTTTGCTATAAACTGTTAGCTTTTTAAATATTGCATTGGCCATAATTATACTTAATCCAATAAGATAGTACTTGGTTACTTACTGAGCGGTGTAGCTCATATCTTTTCCCTATTTTTTTCGTATAGATGAATAAGACTATTAGGAGCAGGGAGCTTGGTGTTATTCAGGATTGGGGTAATTGAAAATATTGATGTAATAATCAAATTTTAGAAGCTTTGTACTGTTCCAACTTCATGAATAATGTTATGACATTAGTAAATGAAACTATTTATTTTTATTATGAAATTTTAAGTGGCTTCGTGTATTGTGTGCATAAGATTGCAATAGCACGGCCGTGTCATGATCCGAATTTGGAGCGTGACATTTAGTGGTATCAGAGCAATAGGTTTAATAAAGAGTTAAAAAAAAGTTTTAGCAAGGGAAATGGGTAGTTAAGTCTCGTTCAATTAAATTCGGCATATTCAAAATAAAGAAAATTAGTTAATTGAATTATGCTAATATTTTTGATAGGTGAAAATGAGGAACAGAGAGAATGAAGTCTTGGCAAATATTGCAGATCAGAGGAGAGGAGCAAGAGGGAGAGGAGTTGCCAGGCAGCCAGCCGAGCAAACTTCTAACCCAGCTGCCACCCAGGCCGATTTTGCCAGAGCAAGTCAGGTGATGACTCAGCTCCTTCAGATGCAGCAAAAATGCAGCAACAGATGCAGCAGCAGATGTAGCAGCAAATGCAGATGCAGCAGCAGGTGCAGCAGCAGATTGCAGCAGCAGGTGCAGCAGCAGATGCAGATGCAGCAGCAGGTGCAACAAGCAGATGCAGATGCAGATGCAACAGGTGCAGCAGCAGGGTGCAGGCCACTGTCCGACCTTGACAGTCCATTGAGTCCTACTATGAGCGATTCCGTAGGCTCAACCCACCTATGTTTGATTGGTGGCTGACCCTCTGGTTGCTGAGACCTTGAATTCAAAAAGGGTAGAGAAGATGTTCAAAGCCTTGCAATAACCCGAAGAAGTAAAGGTCAGATTGGCTATCCCTATGCTGAAGGGGAATGCAGAGTTCTGGTGGACGGCCATTGAAGCTGCACTCGAGGGTGAGGACGAGGCTATTGACATAGGAGGAATTCAAGAAGATGTTTTATGACCAGTATTTCCCTAAGTCAATTAGAATATCTAAAGAAAATGAATTTTTATCTCTGATGCAGACAGATAATATGACTGTGCTAGAATATGCCAATAAATTTACTGAGCTGGGTCGGTTCTGTCCTCAGATGATAGAGGTTGAGAGAAGCAAGGCTAACAGATTTGAGCAGGGCTTGAGGGACGAAATTCGATCCCGATTGTCAGTTCTGATTTTTACCAGCTACGGAGAGGCCCTGGAGAGAGCACTGAAGGTAGAAGTAGATCTGAAGAGGTCAGAGAAGGAAAAAAGATGATCCAAAGAGACCCAGAATGATTGAAAGTCATAATGTCAGGCCAGGGGACACTGAGGCTAATGCAAATAAGAAGAGATTGAGGCCTGTACCTACGTGCGGCAAGCCTCATGGGGGGCCTTGTCTTAAGAAGATGGGAGTTTGCTTCACTTGTGGTCAGCGATGAACATTTTGGCACGGGACCTGCCCAAATAAAAAGAGGAATGACTCGGAACCTGTTGAATCTGGGTGCTCGGCTTTTACATTGATTCAGCATAATGCTAGTGCAAGTGATCATGTAGTAACAGGTAATCATTCTAAAACAACTCTATACATGATTATGCTTAATTGATTCCTCTACTCCTATGTAACCATTAAGTTTCTACCTCTTTAGAATGCATATACGAAGAATCAAATCTGTCTTTAAATGTAAACATCTATCTTAAGAAAGTTAATCTTATAGATGCTACGAAACTAGGGCTAATACAAATTGATATTGAGGTTTGAGCCTCCAAAGAGTTGACTAGATCAGAGCGCGCAGCGGAAATATGGTAGAATGTTAAATAAAAGACTAAGTATCTTCATTTGTTTAAGAATTAAGAAATGTCAAAATTTCGAGGACGAAATTTTTATTAAGGAGGGGAGAATGTGATAACCGCCCCGTTCCAAGAGAAATGGAAGGGGGCCATTACACCATGGTACAGGCGTTTGTAACACCTGGTGGTGGACGGTTACAACCGTCCACCTCCCTCAGCGATCGGAGGCTACAAGAAGCCCCGATCGATGAGGCTTTTCACCACCCTCCTTCCTCTATTTCTCCTCCATTGTCTCCTTTTCTCAAAACTCTCCTCGGTGGACAAGATGTGGTATTAGGCCTGCATCGCCGGAGCAAAGGGCCGCATTGCCGGAGTAGGAGGCGGACGTTCTTCTCCAAAATAGGTAACACCCTCACTCATAGATTATTCTTTGTAGATCTAGTTTAGAAATTAAATCAAACAAAAAAAAAAGAAGGAAGAGGGTGGCGGGCGCCGGCTGCGGTGGCCGCGAGCTGCGTCGGCCGCAAGCCGCGGCAGCAAGGGAGGCCGCAAGCCGCGGCGGCCGCAAGGGGCGGCCGGTGCCGCTGACCGGCCGGGGAGCGCCGCCGGCTACGGCTCGGGCCCTCCCGAGCCAGATCTCCCGTCCGCGGGAGAAGAAAAAAAAAGGCTTAAGAACTTACCTGGGATCGCCGATCGCGGGGCCGGCACGACCGCAAGCCACCCGCCGCGGCCACAGGTCGCAAACCGCCCGCGCGGCCGTAGGCCACCCGCCATCGCCACCTGCACGGCCGCAAGCGCGGCTGTGTGTGCCGCAGGCCCGGCCGGGAGCCGCCGGCCGGCCTAGGGGGTTGCTGCTCGGCCTCTCCCGAGCCCTCCTCCTTTTCTTCCGTCGTGAGAGAAGAGGATGAGAAGAAATGGAGGGAGAAGGTTCGGGAAGAAGGAAGAAAAGAAAAAGAAGAAAAAAAAAAGAAAAAAAAAGACCCTTAATGGGTCGGATCCAAGTTCGGGTCTGAACCTGTTGGGCCCAAATAAAAGAAAAGGAAAAATGGGTTCGCCAAATTTGACTAAAACTGAACCCAATTAGACTGGGCTAAGTCTGGGCGAGCCCAAACTGTAAATTGGATCAAATCTGAACCAAATTAAGCCCAAATTGATTTGAGTCCGAACCCAATTAAGCTGGGTTAGCTCCAGAAGACCCAATTGAATATGAATCGGGCCCAATTAAAGCCCAATTCAACTAATTTGAGACCAAATTGGCCTCGGGCTGACCCTGACTCAAGCCCAATCCTTTAATTAAAAGCCCAATTGATATACGTGAAAACCCAATTTGGTTCTAAATCGAGCCCAAAGGCTTCGAATTGGATAAATTGGACTTGAGATCCAAGCAAGTAAATTCATGTTATGACAAATTTAGAAATTATGAATAAATAGAAAATAATGTGATCCTTATGATATTATTTAGGTGATCAAGGATTTGTTACCCTGACGTAAGAAATTGGAAAGCAAATTGTTGTAAGTAACCTTGGCATTGATCTTAAAGTTTTAAATTACTATTTATTTATAATTATGAAAATGTATTGGTTATGATATATTTTTCTCAAAATTAGGATCAAGTATATGATTGCATATGATTTATGGATTTGATTAAAGAGCATCCTTCATGAATATTTAATGGTGTATGAGTTATGAAATTATGACTACATGAAAAATGATATTTGAGACATGCTTATGTATTTTAAATTATATGATGCCATTTATCATTTTCCAACCTATTTATGATAATTATGATTTATGAATGAAAAAGAATAATGATTTATGAACTCTCGGATTGCTATGTACGGCCCTTGCCAGCGGGTTATAATAGCTCGGCAGATGGCCCTCGCCAGCGGGTTATAATAGCTCGGCATACGGCCCTCGCCAGCAGGTTATAATAGCTTGGTGTAGACCCTGCCAACGGAAAATAATAGTTGGCAAAGATTATGGCCCTCGCCAGCGGATTATAATAGCTCGGCATATGGCCCTGCCAACGGGTAATAGTAGTAGGTAAATATTACGGCCCTGTCATGTGTAATAATAGTGACCATAGCTGCACTACCATCTGAGAGCACGATTTTCGAAGCATGAATAATGGCGATTACGGATTTCAAAGCAAGAAATATGGCAAGAATTTTATATGATGCATATTCATATTTATGAACTTTCATTGATGGAACATGCATTGCTTTATGACCTGATTTGTGAATATCATCTATAAAATGCTTTATTTTGCTATAACTGTTAGCTTTTTAAATATTGCATTGGCATAATTATACTTAATCCAATAAGATAGTACTTGGTTACTTACTGAGCTGTGTAGCTCATAACTTTTTCCTATTTTTTTTCGTACAGATGAATAAGACTACTAGGAGCAGGGAGCTTGGTGTTATTCAGGGTTGGGGTAACTGAAAATATTATGTAATAATCAAATTTTAGAAGCTCTGTACTGTTCCAACTTCATGAATAATGTTATGACATTAGTAAATGAAACTATTTATTTTTATTATGAAATTTTAAGTGACTTCGTGTTATTGTGTGCATAAGATTGCAATAGCACGGCCGTGTCATGATCTGGATTTGGGGCGTGACAAAAGGAAAGACTCACTAGTTTGCAGCCACCGTCGGCATCGCGTGCGGCAGCCGTTGGATTCGGCCGCGAGCGTCGCCGGCACTACGTCGGTCGCAGGCCCGACCGAGGGCGTCGGCCGATGCCCCCGGCCACGCCCCCGGCCTACCTGCGATAGCCGCCCGCTGCCGACGTAGTGCCGGCGACGCTCACGGCCGCACGCAACGCCGACAGTGGCTGCAGACCGGTGAGTCTTTCCTTTTTTTCTTCCTTTCTTTTCCTTTTTCTTCTGCCACTTCTTTGGTGGGAGAGATGGGGGAAGTCGGTCGAAACCACTCCCCATCAAGAGGAGGGACCTCTGGCACGCTGCAGCTCGGCTGAGAGCCGACAGTGTCTGCGGTTGCGGCCGGCGGCTCCTCTCCCAGACCACATCGCGGCAGAGGAGGGGAGGAAAAGCCCTCCCCCTGTGATTGAGTCACGGCTCTCCCTCTCTTTCCGAGGCCGTGACTTCCCTTCTTTTTCTTCTTCTTATCTTTTATTTTGTTATCATGGGGTAAAAAGAAATAGGAGTTAGGGTTTACCTCGCTTCGGGAGGAAGTTGCGGCTACTCTCTCCGGTAGCACCAGCTGCAGGAAGCCCTATCCCTAGAGGAAGAAGGAAGATGCACTGTGAGGGAAGAGATGGAATCGAAAATTTCTTTCTTCCTTTTCTTTTATGAGATGATTTCAAAATGATCGTGGCTCATTCACCGCTGTGATGGAGTCGCCGCGTCGTCTCCGCCCTCTTAACGCACGAGCAAAGGGCCCTAGGCTGAAGTCGGCTGGGACTGTCAGCTTCAGCCCCTTTTTTTTGGGGGGGGCCTATTCTCACATTCTCTCCTCCTTAAAAAAATTGGGCTATTCTCACATTCTCCCCTCAAAAAAATTTCATCCTCGAAATTACAAACCTGAGTCTTCAAAATTTGTGGATGCCTCGCACACATTTCATCCTCTAGTTCCCAAGTCGCCTCTCTGTCCGAATGGTTGCTCCACTGAATCCTCCTCACATAGGGAATGGTGCGCCGTCTCAAGACCTGCTCTTTGCGATCAAGTATGCGTAGAGGAAACTCTTTATATGTCAGATCCTTTTCAACCTGTAATGGCTCATACTCTACCACATGATTAAGATCTGCAATGTATTTTTGTAGTAGAGAAACATGGAAGATATTGTGTACACTAGATGGCTCTGATGTTCAGCTTTCACCTGTTGGTATACTAGGCATCGAGCTACAAAACTGGCTATCTCTCTTTTCATACCATTCCACCACAAATGCTCCCTTAAATCTCTATACATTTTTGTGCGACCTGGATGAATAGAGAAGCGGGATTCCTCCATAATTTTTCTCTTCAATTCATCATCATTTGGTACACATAATCTGTTTCCGAATCGAAGAGTACCATCTTGGTGAATTCTAAGCTCGGGTCGCAACCCTCCTTCCACATCTTCTTTAAGCCGATATAAGTGGGCATCAGTCTGTTGTGCAGTCTTGATTTTCTCAAGCAATGTCGGTTGCACCATCAGACTAGCTAGCATACCTCCAGCACCCGTAGCAGTCACCTCAATCTGCATCATATTGAGATCCTTGATAATTTGCTTTTGAGTGGTGAGTAGAGCTGTAGTGCCTACTGTTGACTTTCTGCTAAAAGCATCAGCCACCACATTAGCCTTTCCCGGATGATATTTTATATTCAGGTCATAATCTGTTAGCAGCTCAAGCCATCTCCCCTGCCTCATATTAAGCTCCTTCTATGTAAATATGTACTTTAAGCTTTTATGATCAGTGAAGACTTCACATGGCTCTCCATATAGATAGTGTCGCCAAATCTTTAGAGCAAAGACTACCTCTGCCAATTCCAAATCATGTGTAGGATAGTTCTGATCATAGGGTTTCAACTATCTAGAGGCGTATGCCACCACCTTATCATTTTACATTAATACACAACCCAATCCTTTCTTCGAGGCATCACTATAATAATGAAACTTTCCGTACCGAATGGTAGGATGAGAATAGGAGCAGATACTAATCTCTGCTTCAACTCTTGGAAACTCTGCTCACATTCCTCACTCCATTCATACTTTGCTAGTTTCTGAGTCAAACGAGTTAAAGGAGTGGCTATCCAAAAAAATCCATCTACAAATCTCCTATAATATCCAGCCAAATCCAAGAAGCTTCTGATCTCAGTCATATTGGCAGGACGAGGCCAGTTCACCGCTGCTTCAATCTTCTTTGGGTCCACTGAAATTCCATTTTTAGAGATCACATGCCCAAGAAATGCAATGCTATCCAGCCAGAATTCACATTTCTTCAGCTTGGCATATAATTTCTTCTCCCGTAGAGTCTGCAGTACTAACCTCAAATGATTTTTATGCTCTTCCTTTGCTCTTGGAGTAGACCAGAATAACATCAATGAATACAATGACAAACAGATCCAGAAACTGCTTGAAGATCCTGTTCATCAGGTCCATAAAGGCAGCTGGAGCATTCGTTAGTCCAAAAGACAACCAAAAATTCAAAATGACCATATCTAGTCCGAAACGCTGTCTTGGGCACATCCTCGGCTCTAATTTTTAATTGATGATAACCAGACCACAAGTCTATCTTTGAGAATACTTGTGCACCTTGTAGCTGGTCAAACATATCATCAATTCGAGGCAAGAGATACTTATTCTTCAATACACAGTCTCATGCTCCCATCCTTCTTTTTCACAAATAAGACAGGGGTTCCCCATGGAGAGACACTAGGCCGGATGAATTTCTTCTCTAGAAGCTCTTGTAGTTGGACCTTTAATTCACACAGTTCAGCAAGAGCCGCCCGGTAAGGAGGCTTGGAGATTGGTCCAACTCCCGACGCGAGATCAATCTTGAAATCAATCTCTCGGTCAGGAGACAGCTCGAGTAGCTCATCAGGGAAAACATCCGAGTATTCTCCCACAACCGAAATATCATCCAGCCTTGTTTCTATTTGAGTATCTACCACATAAGCTAAATAGGCCTGACACCCTTTTCTTAATGCCTTACTTGCACATATAGCAGAAATAAAATGTAAGCAGCACTTACATTGTATGGGCGTATCGCCCTAATAGAAGAACTCCAGCTCTCCTGGTATCTGAAAAACTACTCTCTTTCAGAAACAGTCTATGTGAGCATGATACTTGGACAACCAGTTCATCCCCAAAATGATATTAAAATCTTGCATATCTAACTGTATTAAGCCTGTCACTAACTCCCTTTCTCCTATTTGAATTATGCAATTCTTTAATATAATGTCAGCAACTACAATTTTCTGAAGGGGTGTAGCAATATATAGTGGCGCTTCTAATTTCTCAGGTATGCAGTGCAAGGATCCAAAGAATTTAGCAGATACAAAAGAATGTGTAGAGCCAGAATCAAATAATATAGATGCATCAACAGAGTTGATGGGGATAGTACCTGTCACCACCCTGTCGCTAGCACTGATGTCATGTCGAGTCAGCGCGAACACCCGAGCAGTCCCCTTCTGCCTCTGATCACCTGACCCAGTAGGTCTTGGGTCATTCTTCTTCTGACGGTCACGTGCTATGTGTTCAAGCGACCACAATAGAAACATGCTCCTATCTTTTTAAGACGGCCCACTATGAGACTTGCCACAGAAGGTACAGGCCCCGAATTTCTTTTTGTTTGCATTACCCCCAAAGTTCCTTGGCCTAACATGCTGACTCCCTGATATCCTGGGCCTCTTCTAGTCACCTCTTTCTTTTTCTGATCTCACCAGTTCAGCTTCAACTTTCAGAACCCTGTCCAGTACTCCCTGTAACTGGTAAAAATCAGAACTGACAACCGAGATCGAATCTTGTATCTCAAGCCCTGCTCAAATCTATTGGCCTTGCTCTGATCGTCCTCCATAAGCAGAGGATAGAACCGACCTAATTCATTGAATTTGCTAGCATATTGCAGCACTGTCATATTCTTTGACTGCCTCAAAGACAAACTCATTCTCCTTTAATAGCCTTAGTGACTTAGGAAAGTACTGATCATAGAATATCCTTGAATTCAGTAACTCGGTATGCGACCCCCGCTAGTGGGTAATAGTAACTTGGTAATAGACCCTGCCAATGGAGAATAATAGTTGGTAAAGGCCTTGCCGTGGGAATAAGAGCGGCCATAGCTGCACTATCATCTGAGAGTACGGATTTCAAAGCATGAATAATGGCAAGAATTTTATATGATGCACATTCATATTTATGAACTTGCATGATTGGGCATCCACTATTTTATGTCTGATTTGAATATATGCTATATAAAATGCTTACTTTGTTACAATTGTTAATTTCTTAAATTAATGCACTGGCATGAAGCACATTATGCTTGATCTGGTAAGATTGTGCATGGTTACTTACTGAGCCGTATAGCTCACACCATTTTATCCATTTTTTTCAGATAATTAAGATTGCTAGGAGCAAGGAGCTTGATGTACTTCAGGATTTGGAAAAATTAAATATCAAATGTTAAAATTTTAGAAGCTCTGCACCGTTCCATTCTGATGAAACTTATTATAACATTTGTAAATAAAATTGTTCATTTTTGATATGAAATTTTAAGTGGCTTCATGTTATTGTATGCATAAGGTTGCAATAGTACGACTGTGTCATGATCCGAATTCAGGGCTTGACATTTAGTGGTATCAGAGCCAGGTTGGTTCATAACCTATGAGGACTAGGAAACACTGTAGCACGGATCCATTGGGATTAACCACGAGCCGATCGTGGTGTTTGTGATTAGATTTGAATGGATTTGAACCCTTAACCTGATGAGGACATCAGGGCTTGAACGGAGGGAGTATGTGAGGACCCGTGCGGGCATGTGTTTAATCCCACATCGGTTATTTGCTAGGTAAATCTTGAGTACTTATACAGGATCAAGGAACCAAAATAATACCTATCGGCTAGCCATTTTGGGTGAGGTCCTGGGTTGTTACAACTACCGTTTTGATTTCCTCTAATTTCCACCAACCTTTTAAAATTTTTTGATGTTAGAATTTTGCATTTATCTCTCTTTTATTCAGTCACCAATTGTGTTATCTAAAAATTTTATTTATTTAATGAGTGAGACATAATGATGTATAAATGGCACTAATTCATCACATATCCAAGCTAAATAAAAACAAAAGAGCCTATAAAATTCTCAACAAGTTCAATAAGATGAATTATATCAACTTTATCAAGTCACTTAAGGAATGATCTTATCTCTTCATCGTTGTTGACCTGCTATACTAATCAAAGTGGAAAACGAATATTACATCAACAGCATGGTTCTAAAGATATGTTGGAGATAAGTATGCTAAAGTAGATAACCAAATTCACTACAAGACATAAACAGAAGATTATTCTACTCCAATTGGAGCCAAAAGAGATTGACATCTGAAATACTTGAAGATCTGAACAAGAAGGTTAATTTCTTTCAAGAAGGGAGCAATGGTAAACATAGTCAGCTGTCCAACTGAAATGACTAATTAATAGATAAGTTTGAAGGGTCAAAGAAAAGGAAAAATCTTATAGACTCCTGCAGTTCAATCTATTGGCTATAACATAGGATGTATGCCAGAAGTGTATCTGAAGATGTGAAATAGAGCTCCACAAGGGGGCTCCATTACTCATTTTAGCTAATTTCCAAGAGTATTAGTCAGAGATTACTGCAAACCAGTTCAATTTCCTCCTCAGCTATAGTTATATGCTGTGTAAGAAACATCATAGAAAAATTAAATCCGAGACATAGAAATGTATTCCACTTCATTCTGGTACCATTACAAGTACAAAAATTCAAGACTCTTCTGCAGAATCTTTATCCTATTTTGAGAGAACTGAGTTCGCTCCTCCAATATTTCTTCTCAGAATGCACAACTAGTAACTTTATGCATGCATCCATATTTGCATATTATGCTGACAGATGCAACCCATCACTTATGTCTCCATACATGACTGAAATACCAACATATGCTAAAATAATTTTTCATATACACATGTACTTGCTACCAAACATGAAGCCTGCAACTGCTATAAACTATATCATTGCACGAATATATGCGCGTAAGTTGGGAAAAATTATTATTTTCCACTTGACTACCATGATAACCAAATTCTTCTGTAATACTGACATTTAACATGTCAGTGCAAAAATATTTTAAAACTATCATTATCTCCCTATCTGAAGCTTACTTCATTAAAGAAACATATGAATATTAAAAAATTGACTACCTGGAAATTTGTAGTTGAAGATTCTGTTAATGCTTCTTCAGATTGTTTTAGGATACTAAATTCATTCCCATCATCGCTGCCCTTGTGGCTCGGAGTAATAGGGGCATTATCCTTTGTTTTGCATCTCTCCGCCAGGACTTTGTTCTTTTTTCTTAATGCAGATATCTGCATGCAAAAAAAGGAAAAAAAATGCATGCTTTTAAAAGAGTGCAGCTTTAGGTACATTAAATGAGGAAATGTGCATAGGACAATCTGAAAACTAAGCCTTTCTGTAAATGTATATATCTGCTGGATTGAAACTTTTAGCAAATCACTTACAACTAAATTTGTTAGTAAAGCTTTTCAATCATATCCAAGAATATAAAGATACTTATACACATTTACTTTTGAGTAGTTTTAATACATCTATGATAACATAAATTCATTTATGATCTGAGGCACTGATCCAATTCAAAAACAGTTCATCATGCTAGTGAGACAAGAGTATAGGCAACAAATATCTGCTATCTCCAGCAACCAATGTCAAAGACAAAAATAACCATAACTAACAAGCTCCATCCCCTTTGTTGCTTGTATATTTTATGCATCAAGGGTTAATTTTTCCAGTTGAAGAAATTGTCGAGATGCTTCCATGGAATCCATGGAATTTAGATCGAAGTGTACTTAACAATTTCTATTTCTAATCCTTTACAAATAAGAGCACATCTCCTTACCAAGGTCTAAGAGATAAAATATATCTGCATTTTTTTTTGACACAACATAAAATATGTCTGCATTGGCCAAAAGAGATATAGAATGATTTGTGTACTTGTTTCCACTATGAATGTCCCAAAATATGGAACATTTCTATATAGGAGCTTGCAAGTTTGTAATTGTCTAGGCTTCTCACATATATCATCAATGACTCTATATTGATGTAGGCATCCTATGTAGCCTATTGAAGCAAAATCAATGATGCGCCATCTGAATAAACATTCACATGGGTATTCATGATGTAAAACATTAAAATAGTTAAAGCTAGAAGATAAGTGTTATGGAGGTTCCTTAACTACGCATCAAGTTGAACTTTACGCATTGTCATTCTGGGAGCAATATAAAAATGAAGGACTTCAAGGTTGTGCTTGATTTAAGCAAGTTGACAAAGAAGTGCACCCAGTCCTATGATCATGGTTTTAGAAGATGGCTGACTTGGCCGCCTAGATGATCTGCCTAGGCACCCATCTTAACATTGTATATTGTTTTTGAGTATGTAAGATGAGACTGATTAATAAACTAGTATTAGATGTTGCGTGGTTGATAGTTCCCAGTGGCCTATCACACCTTGTTTGATATCTTACTTTTCATTCATTAGTTTATAATTTTTTTTGGCCTTTTTCTTTTTTTTTTCCTTTTTTTTATTTGCTATTTTGGGCTGCCTTGACCTCTGGGTGCATGCCTAGGCACCTGTGCAGCACTTAGGTGCTAGGCAGCTACCTGGCTGCCCTTCTGCTGCCTATGGTCTTATAAAACATTGCCTATTATACCCTATAAAGAAAAGATGAAAACGTGATTAGAAAGGAGACTCATTCCTCTTCCACAGAGTGAAGGTAAACAATCAAAAAAAATCTTCATCATCTAATCAAACTAGTGAGAATCATAAACGGAAACATGCAAAAGAAAAGGGAAGTGATCAGAGCATACCTGTAATTGAAGACACTCTCTTTCCAATGATAGTTTCATAACAAGGTCAGTAATGATTTTACTCCTGATACCAATGTCCTTGGCAGTGGCTACTTTCGCATCATCGGTCTGATTCAAAGATGTCTCTAAACATTCCAATCTGCTTCTCACATAACCCAGCTCTTCATTTAGTTCCAAATTGGTTTCAGTTAACAGAGTACACTTAGATTCAGCATTCTCAGCCCTACTTTCAGCTTTTGCAACCTTTCCCTTAAGTTCCTTATTAATATGTTCCATATCCCTAAGTGCAGTGTATAACATATTCTGCTGCTGCTCCATCGCTTCAACAGATGCTTTTGCATGTTCTAACTGTCTATTTGATTCCTTGAGCTTCTTCTCTAACAATATTGCCTTTTCTGATCCACTATTTCTAAGTAAACCTAGATTCTCATTAAGTTCCATGTTAGTTTTAGTTAATTGCATACGCCTAGCTTCTGCACTTTCAGCCCTGCTTTCTGTTTTCCAGACATTTTCCTTCAGACCCTCAATTACATTTTCCAGCTGACTAAGTTCAGAATGTAACAAAGTCTGCTGTTCCTGACTAGCTTCAACAGAGGCCTTTGCCATCTGCAACTGGATATCAGATTCACTTAACTGCTCCTCAAGTGCTCTCACCTTTTCTATTAAAGTCAAGACATCAGAACTAACAAGCATGCATTTACAATCAGCTTCTATAAGGCTGGCTTTTAGGCCATTTTCTTGTACTACAAGGATGTTATCAAGTTCTGCACAACTAGTTTTCAGCTTCTCCAGAGCACTTTCTTCAGCAGATAATTTCGTCATACTTTCCTGCAACTTGGTTCTCATTTCACATTCTCTATGTAATGACCCATTTAGGTTTAGCTGAACAATCTGGAACTTTCCTATTAATTCTTTTGCAATGCCCAGAAGGAGCTCGGCAGCATTTTCTGCCTCAAACATTTTCTCCAAAACCATTTCCAGTGTTTCTTCCATTAAATATGACTCCCTTTCTGCATAGTGCAGCTTTAATTTGAGGTCCTCTTCATTAGATCTTGAATCTGACAGCTTCTTTTCAAGATCCATCTCCCTGGCCAAAGATTTCTCCAGTATCTGTAGAAGATGTCTTTGCTGATCCACTGTCTGCAGTTTCCACTTACTATTCATGGAAGAAAAATGGCCATTCTCCATCTCTTCATCTCCACCAGTCCCTGTTCAAAAGCATGCAATAATCTAGAAATTGAATCCATCTTCATTCTTGACATTAACATAGCTCCAAAGAAAATGATTTTGACTTACGAGTTTCATTATGAGCAAAAGCTAGGGTTCCTTCAAACTTGGCTGATTGCATTCTAATATCAGCAATTAAATCTTGTAACTGCTTTATGGATTCCTCAGCATCACGCAACTTCTCTTCTATTTTTATTGATGATTCTCCCAAGTGGTCATCCCAAGAAAGCTTCGGGTGGGCATCCATGATTTCCATTTGGAGCGAAGCCATAAAGTTGTCTAGTTCTTTGACCTCCATGTTCAAAATTCCAGACAAAGCATCAAATTCAAAGGCCTTCTCAATGGACTCATTAGAGATGTCCTCATACTCTGTGGTCAGAGCTTCAAAATCACTTGCTCTGCTTGACACTTGCATCAAAAGTATCTCCAAGTTCAGTAATTTTTCCGAAGAATATGCTAGGTCCAGCTCTGTTCTCGTTAAAACCGCCATGGCAGTGTCTCCACTCACTCTCTCTCCTGTTGGTGACCCATCTTCTTGTAAATAGTTATCATACTCACTATCAATAGCCATGGCCAGATTCTGTTTCAAGAACATCAGCAAAAAATTTACAGGAAATCCATGAGATAGGTGAGACAGGTGGTGAATAATAGGACAGAGAATTTAAGAAATCTAAAGGAAAATAAAATAATTAAAGATGCAGAGAAGATCGCAGTAAGCAGACACAGAAAACTTCAAAAATATAAGCATAGAAACTTTATCATCTAAAGTTACAACAATTTGAGTCCATTTTTGTTTCAGAAAATAATTCTAAAAAATAATAAATCTATAGAAAGTTTTTAGACCACGAATATGATGATGTAAAACTATAATTGTACCTTGGCATAAGATATTTTAAAATTAATTACAAAATCCAATTTATGGAGCAAAAATACATAATATGATAGTTTCAAATCATTCTTCAACTTGCTCTGTAGAGGCTTAACATCGTCCATGTTTCACCAGATATGGGATCCAAAGAATTAAAAAAAAAACAAAAAAAAGGCAGGGTATTATCTGCAAAGCACTTTGGCAGTAACATGGACATCCAGGGAGTAAGCAAGTTCAGATAAGGTTGTTACTTAAATAAGGTCACAATTTGCATGGTGATGCTACATAAATCTTTGTATCTGGATAAGTCTCCTAAAATTTTATGGTGTAGGTCTCGTAAAATTTTATGGATGAAGGATTTATTACAAGTATCAGCTGGATGTCTTTTGGCTCCAAAATTCAGTACAAAGCTATTAAACTGTGATATCAAGGACTGTTGACATTGACGTTGCATCTATTCCTGCAGTCTGGGAATAACTGGATAATCAAAAAGCAGACTTTAAGGGCAGAAAATAGAACAATAAAACCACAAATATGTGGCTTTAATTCTTGTATTAAAGATATAGCAGGATAGCCATTTTATGTGACTTTAATTCTTGTATTATAAATATTGTTGGATAGTCTAATGGCTTAGACCTACTAACAGATCTAAAGATATGCATTTAGCTTCCTGTATCTTGACTGAACGTAACACATTTTATAGGAAAAAGAAAGTTGACGGTCTTCAAAGGCTTATAGGTAATTCCATAACCCACTTAAGGACATGCAGCTAAGATTTTGTGGTTTGCAGCACAAATTTTTAGCATAATGGCTAAAACGTTCTGTAATGCTATGTCAATCTTTCAGCCAACTAATTTGGAGATAATGCTGAAGCTCTCTATAATGCACTATGTGATGAGTCATGAGCATGACATGTAATATGAGGCACCCGAGAAAGCCAATGAAAACAAGTACTATAATGTGGTCAACAAAATGTTCATCATATCTTTTTCAATGTTTACTTACCTAAAAGTGAGGTGTAGCTAGGATATTTAGGAAATCTCAAAATTGTAGGAGAATGGTTCTATAGATGTGCTGGAAACAAATAATAAGCTAAAGTCCAAGTCAAAAGATGATGACACACCAAAGGGCCTCAACATGGCCAGTCAGTCTATGTAATTCCTATCAGAAAGCAGATCTTTCGAGGATTTTGAAAGTTATATGCTTCTTTGTTAGAGTTATAGAGATTCCTCAATTTCTTGTACTGTTTTTCTCATCCATTTCAAAAGTTACAGTTTGACCAAATAATTTCTAGTGTGATGCATGGTCATAGCTTCAACTGATATTTTGAACACAAAGGTAATATATAATAATAAACATAATGCCACACAGCCCTGAAAGTACCATATCAGTCACTTGGGCTTTGGTTGCTAGTTTTAGCTGAAATATTTCTCGATAAAGTTATAAAAATTCGCAATCAGCTGGCATCTTGATACTCCTTTGTTGTATCAAAGAAAAGAACATAAGGTTATGGCATATGAAAGGCTCCATACTAACTAACAGCCATTATATTAACTATGAGTTTCTTGAGACCCTCAAATATACTGATTCTCACAAGCTAAAACATTCTCCAACAAATATTTTAGCTTTCCCTCATCGACCAGGAAAATGCTTATCGAATGTTAATTTGTCCATCATGCCTTTCCCTCTAGAATGTGCACAAACATTGAAGGATATGACTCTTGACATTCTATATGAGGATGATTTTGCAGCGAACCTTATGGCATGCCTTGATTTTAAGACTCATCACCTCATGTTGTAGTTTGGTCAAAAATTCATGTAGGTTGCCTCCAGGTTACTATAATTGATTAATTTATGGAAAATCTTATCATTTAGATTTTGTAAACACGTATTACACTTTCTTTGGATCTTCAATGGACTGAAAAATCCACTATCAAAAGAGAAGAGGGGGGGGGGGGGGGGGGGGGGGGGGGGGGGAGGGGAGGGAGGGCGGTATGTCTCCAAGATAAAAAGGCACTAATATGGTTCCCTTCCTGGTTTATTAAGTTGGATCCATCATATCATAGAAATTTCAGATGACAGGTATCGAAAAGGCTATCAAATGAAAGAAGATTGATTGAAAAGTAGGGAAGAACTTCCATTTTTGGTGTACTATTTAACTTAGCAGGAGTCATGCATCTATTTTATTCCTTTTGGTGCATTAAACATTGATTACAGCTATATCTTCTTCAATCAAATATGTTCATGAACATCAACAGTTCATGATTTGTCTATTACATACCTTGCGGTACATTGAAGATTAAATACACTTATTCCCTATTCAATTATCTATTGGATGTTGTGATTGAAAAAAATAAGTTCTCTCCCAAACCATTGAAAATCCACCCTCTACGTACCTTGTGATATGCACAGATTGACTATTGTTGTTATTTTTACATCAGCTGACTTGATGAACAGAAATTGGACTCTTCCAAGTCTTAAGAAAATTAAGAAGGCTTGACTCCTCGTGAAATGAAGAAATTATCCTTTCTATAGAAGACATCCAGTAGAAAATTTTAGTGGATATTATTTTGATTGTGTTTGGAAAGAATGATACGCAAATAAACAACATGTCATACAATGAAAAACGCTGTAATGTATTTTAAAAAGATATTTTTTAACATTTTCAGAGCAGAGCACCCATTTGTATCTTTTCGTTGTAATGCATACCAGATGTCAAATAGTTTAGCATGAATCATGCTTCTGCAACAATGAATCCTTCTGAGTAAAGGGCCCCAAATCAGTTCGAATCTGGTCCCCTATCACATCCAGCTTGGAACCACAGTTCTGTGATTCAAAGCTATAACTAATAGGATTAGCAACTGCAAGATTCGGCAATTGCAAAATATTTGGAAATTAACCAAAACAATTGGTTTCAATCAGATTAATTCTCCACCCATAAGGATCAGGATCAATATAACATAGATTTTACTCATCTTTCTACAAACTTTGGATCTTTCAAAATAAATAAAATCAAAAAACCAAAAAGATGGAAACTTGCTTTCCTCAATGGTGATTAGAGAAAAGAAAGATCTGCTGGCAAGGAGAGGCCAGAGGGAGCAAGAAGAGAGCTCCAACTATCCAAGGGAGGAGCCAATCACTAAAATTTTTGTTCTCCAGTGAAAGGTGGGTGAGGACAAAATCTAGGAGAGTCCTCGAAGCAGGGATAAGGTGGAGAGAGAGAGAGAGGAGAGAGAGGGGGGGGGAGAGGGAGGGAGAAAGGAGAAGTGGCCAACCTGCTTTGCTCCTCTCATACCATCCTCTTTTTTCAGCCAAGAGGAAAGAGGTTAGTCAATGCAAATGGCCGAGGTCTAGGTTGGTATGACTGGACTAATCACGTGAGTTCTTGAACCAGAAACTACCAAGTAAACACATAGGAAAAAGTGGCTCCCAACTCCCAAGGCTGTGGACATGTAAATGGGTCAAATTTGGAAGGATCTGCCAATATCCTTCCAAAGATAACAAGCTATAGCATTTATTTATTTATTCAAAGTAATATATTATTTAATATAAAAGAAGGCGTCTTCTATTCATAGTCCTTGGTGATCATTGATTTTCTTTCTTCCATCATGATTGACTATAGACAGCTTATCATACTTTTGAATCACATGTTCTAGTCATTACATGAGTTAGTATGCGAATGATAAACAACCTAGTACAATCCTGTTTTGTAAAATGTAGGTACATAATGATTAGTATCCAAACAATAGTATACAGATTAGAACATTAACCAAAGCCAAAATTGTATATATTTTGCCCAACAAAAATTGAAGGAATCATTTATCTGATGAAGGAATCATTTGGCATAGTTAAATTTGTTCATTTATCTTTTAATCTCTTTGTAAATTCTGGATGCTTTTCAAGCCGTTGATAGCTTGACTTTTTGATATGAGCCTTTTTTCTTAGCCTAGGCTATGCATCCTTTACAATTTCTCGTTTTATGCTACATTGATTCCATGTGGAAAAAGATAAGTGCTTGGCATTTTTACGTCTTGAGTAGGTTGAATGAGCAAAAGAATTTACTATGCAAGGCGACCAAGTAGTTAAGGGACAAAATAGTGTTAAATTCTTTCAGTAGCAAACTAGAAGGATTTTGACTATAACATAAAACATAAGAAAACACCTATAATGAAACTCTTGAACATATTTAATATGGCTTGAGATGATAAGCCCATAAACATGGAAACACAAACATTCAAATAGTGAATTTGAATGGTGACTATCAAGTTTTCATAATCACCATTTTCCTTGAACTAGACACTGCATGAAAAGTTATTTGTGTGATGTTCGCCTGAGTGAGATTGTAACCTTTACATGCGGTGGAGGGCTTTTGCCAGATAAACTAGAGGATGAAACATTGACCTTACTCGAATATAGTTTGGGAACCATCATTTTGTTTTAATAATTTTGCTTGGGATCTTATATTTTTTGTGTTGCCAGATAAAAGTCTTAAGTTATGCCGACTATTATGGTTATATGAGATATGCCCTTGAATAAAGTTAAACTAATCAAAGAATTGAAACAACTGAAAGTAATTAGAAACATAAATCGAGAAAAATTAAATTTTGAAGATAATGGCAAAATAAAATGTGAAATATACAGTAAATGCCATTCACTAAACCTAAGTATGCGAGAAAATGAAAAATGATTTAGCAACCAAAATGAGAATTGCTGAAACTGCACTCCTACAACAAGGAAAGCTATCTACTACTATCATCTTGTATTACCTCAGGAGTCTCGTATTACTATTTTTGGCCCTTGTGCTTGTTTCCAAGATATTGCAAGTTTTGATTATCGATTAATTAATAAAAACATATAAAACTTTTGAATCACTAATTCACTGGCCACCACAAAGGATTTTCATAAATTTGAGATGCTTTAGCATGTCATTGGACATATTCTCAAAATTGCAATACGGCATATCAACCAATTCTTCAACCTTTTCCGAAGACATCTAACTTGTAAGATATGACAAAAGAATCCTTAGAATGCAGAATGATATGCTGAAGCCTTTTACAAAAAGAAGTCAAGGGATGCTTCAGCTTTTCACCAGTCATGAAACATTAAGAAGTAAAAGGCAGAAGCATAATTTTTGATCTTTACACAAAAATATATAAAAGAAAACTGATTATTTGAAACTTAGTTTCAGAGACCAAGCTAGAATTTGTATGGAGGGGGAGGGGGGCAAAGTGTTATGACTAATATCACATTCATCTCCTATTAAATGAACAAAATTAACAAAAATATTTTTTAAAATATTACTTAACATGAATTTCAAGATTAGAAACATTCTCAATACATATATGTAGTGCTTGTATCTTTTAATTATTGTATTCTCCACCAAGGTCCTAGCTTTTTGTTCTATTTTGTCATTTTGAAATTATTGAACCTGTTAACATGGACAAAAAAATAATAATTAACATCATTTTTTTGAGAATTAAAAATTGTAATTAGATCAAGCTGAATCATCTCACTAAATTCAAATCATTCAATATATAATCAACCACATAGAAAGGAAGCGTAAAATTGTAATTATTGATACAACACTGCAGGTTGAAAAAAAAAATCTAAATTCTAAAGTATGAATTAAGATATTGATTGACATTATCATAAAAGAACATGAATTTTCAATCAATAGATAGTATAAACATATGAAGCCTTATTCACCATTCGCCAATACATGCATGATAATATGAGAGCACTAATATCAATATCCAAAGATACCCAAATTTACATATTAAAAATACATAAAATAAAAATAGAAAAAGAAAGAAAAATATGTAACCATGAACAAACTCATAGTGATTCGTGTTGGCTTCACCAAAATGCCATTTGAAAAGGAAACTTCAGCAATAACAGACTCTATTTAAGGCTCCGGATATTCTTTAGCCATCTGGCATTAGCCAAGGAAGCTAGGAGAAATTGGGTAGAAAATAAAGAAATTTGAGAAGGAGGAAGTGTAACAAAATTTGATTGTCAGTTAGAGTTTGGGAGAGGAAGTATTTCGGGCATATACTCAGCGCAGTTTAGTCACATTCTTTCTTTTAATTTTTTTTTATATGTAGAAAAGTTTATCATTTAATATTTGATATTTTAAAGGCCTGAAGTTAGGGCCTTAAGCATTAGTTAGTAGCTTGATTTTTGAAATTAGATTGGAGATACATTCTAATCCTGCTCCAGATTTATGCGCCACTGGGAAGTTGCGGAGAGGTGAGACTCCTTTTCTTTTTTTTACAACACAAGAGAAAGCAAGAGCGAGTGTTCAAAGCAAGTCAAACTTGTTAAGGATGTCACAGGACAGCCATGTATGGTAGCTAAAGAGATTTGGAGATTGAGCGAGGCACATGGAGATAAACCACAAATTGTGGAGGGCCAAGTGGTGGGCCTAATGGGAAAACCAAAGGGATCTACTGAAGCAGGGCACCGACTGCTTAGTTTAAGACTCTGAAGCCAGGTTTCAAGAATGTCAAAATGCCTAGAGAATGTTGCCATCATAGAACAATACACATCAAAATCAGCAGTGAGACATTTCCTGGCCAACTGTGTCCTTGATGTACCCATGCAAAAGCTACATTCATTATAGAAAAGAAAGGGTTTTTGTCAGAAAAGAGCGAAAAAAAAAAGGTAAAGTAGAATGAGAGCTCACTGGGAAAGTTATGAACACATCCTCAATCATGTTTGTATAACTAAACATCTCAAATCTCATGCTATCAAACAAGAACAAAACATTATTTGATTAAAATTCAAAAAAAAAGGGCTATAATAACCTTAATTCTACAGTGGAACAGAGATCTGACATGAGTTTAAAAAAAAAGCTAACCCATATTTTAAGAATATAAAATGAATCCTTTGCTTTATCTAAAAATCTCTGAATGACTCATAAAAATGACCCACAAGGAACTTGTAACCTTACTAGGGCATTAAAAATTAGTTCCAAGAACAACCAAGAACTCAATAATTTTCCAGCATGGAGAGGAAAATCTGATGATAGAGGAAAAAAAGAAAACAGAATGCTGAATTGAAAAATAACAAAATTGGACTGGGAATTACAGAAAATCAAAATTGGCACTTGTCACCTGGATAATGTGGCTTGAGCCTTCTAGGTTTGATTTGGGACGGATCTCAAACACCTCAGACCTTGACAGAAAGGAACAAACACTTGCAAAAAGTTATCTGATTGAATAAATGCGACAAACGCATACATACCATAATCCAGGAAACTGATGCCACTATCAAAATAGGTTTCTAGAATTTGACCTAAAAGAGTTTGCAACAATATCAGATCAATCCCGGAGGAAAAAGAAGAAGAAACCCGCAATGTTAGACCCAGTACAGATGTCGCATACCTCTTAGCACAAAAGAAAGACATAAATTTGATTTTCTCGGGTTAAAGCCAAAAAAATCTCAGAAATCTGAAACCATGGCAAAAAGATAAGAAATAAATTGGTTTTCTAGGGTTGAACCAGAGCAGATCTCAGAATTAGTCAGAAAATATAGAACTACAAACAAGGAAGAAAGATACACAATAACTATCAAGAAAGACAGATTTATCATACCAACATCAGGATCCGCCGGAAAATTAATGCTATATCAAAATGGATTGCTAGGGTTTAATCTAAATAGTCCACAAGAATCCTGGATCAATACAAAAAGAAATCAAGAAAAGTGAAAGAGAACAGGAGGAAATGCGCTATTAACAGATTGAGCCTTCTTTCTTGACGACGTTCTTGAATTGTTCGCCCGTGTCTCGACCTTCGACGAGACGACGACGGGAAAGCTTCTTTGATACCATTGAGGACGAGGAGGTGGGAGGAATAGAGGGTTTTCCGGCGGAGAGGAGGAGAGCGGGATTCGGTGGTTTTTTTATTTTTTAATTTTGTACAACGGCACCTGCAGCGGATAAAATTTAAAAAAAAATAGTTGGCGAAAAACGAGAGTGCAGACACGTAGTTCTTTCGAAAGAAAGACATAATAAACCGCATAGAAGACAATTTAGTCAGCAACAATGATTTGAATGGAGTCAAACTCTCAAAAAAATCTGTATATATATATATATATATATATCTCGTAAAACAGCATCATCCACTATGCCCACTCCGAATCTACTTAATTATCGTAGCGGAGTCCCTGTTGAGGACCCAAGCCCGCCGCACCGCCGAATTCCTCAACCAATGAAGAATCCCGGCCCAGAGGAGGATAATGGAAGGTCATGCTAAGATCAAGAACAAGGTACGGATCAACAATTTTGTTTGGAGAGCATTGGCTGAAGCCCGTTCATCCTTGGCCAAGCCTCTTCATACTTGGCCAAGTCTTGTCCAACCCCCTTCACACTTGGCCAAGCCTTGGCCAAGCCAAGACCCTCAAGGCTTGGCCAAGGCACGGCGCACCCATGTGCGGCCCAAGTCGCGCCCATGCGCGCCCAGGCCGAGGCGGCGCCCGCCTGCCTGCGCACGTGGCCGCCGTACCGCATGCCCATGTCACGCGGCAGGATGGCCTGTGCGCGCCCAGCGCCAGGCCAGCCCTGTCACGCCCATGCTGGACGCCTGCAGAGGTCTGCCAAGGCCATGCCCTGGCCTGCCCAGCGCCAGGCAATGGTCAGCTAGCCCCTACCAGCCCTGCCAAGGCCAGGCCATGTCAGCCCTGTCGGCCATGCTGCCCCGCCTGTCAACCATGTCTATGGCCCTGTAGCCACGCCCATGCCCTGCCAGCCACCTGCCATTGGCCTGCCATCGCCATGCCTACTGCCAGCAGTGCCTTAGCCCATGTCCTGCAGCCTGCCATGACCCTGCCACAGCCAGCCACCATGCCAAGCCATGCCACACCCTGCCAGCCACTGCAGAACATCAACCACAGCCCAGCCATGCTGCAGCCATGCCATCAGCCATGTCAAAGGGCTGCAACCACCATACCAAGGTTGCAGCCTTGTGCCACATATCACCTAAGCCTTGGCCATGCCTAGGCCTTAGGAAGCCATGCCTTAGCCTCTTCTTTGGGCAGCCACATGGGGACTTAGAAGCCTATAAATAAGCCTTAGAGAGGCACCATTTGGACATCTTAGATCTTTGAACATTGTAGTTTCTTGTATTTCGGCCTTAGGCTTGGGAGGGCTTTGCCCTATTATATTCGATCCTTGAGCTTGCTCTTGGACTTGGGCTAGGAGAGACCAATCATAGTTTCCTCTAGATTTATGCTCGTAGCTTCATTTGGGAAATAGAATCAATCCTTTAAGCTTTCCTCTACATATCTTGTTATGAGTGATTGTTTTCTTCTCAAGTCAAGAGTCGGGTCAAGCTGCAGCCAGTAGGCCTTCCCCTTGCCTTGGTTCCCACGGTCACTTAAGAGCTTAACACACCACGACTCAAGTTCGATCTACCACGGCATTACCTGCTCGGTCCATCTTCCTACAATTTTAAGGCATCCGCAGGGAGCAAAGGTGCAAGGCTTGGTGTGGCGACTTGGGACCGAAAGCCGCCCTCCATCAGTTCCCCTCGAAAAGGATGCGGTACGCATCCAAAACAAGCCTCACATAAGTGGTACCCTTTTATGCGGCTCTAAGCTTGACACTGATGACAGAAGTATCGAAGATCCGCTGGCCCCCGACCACCACCAGTCCAGCATTGTGGTTTCTAATAATAAATCTCACGCCTCCACTGCCTCTCCCTCACCGACCCTTCTGTCAAAGTTCACTTTGAGAAAGCTAGGAGATGGAGGCTCTCAAGAAACAAAAAACGGTCCTGATCGTTGCAGGAGCAGAATGAGAGTCCCAAATGTCTTAGCCATCTCAAAGAAAGTTGTCGTAGTAGTACCTATAATCTCCGTTACATGAAGTAGAGCTCTATCCGCCACCAGTCATGGATGTACCCTGCTGTTCTCGAAAATCCGGACATTCCTATCTAGTTAACTATGGTAGGCCAGATAGGCAATGCTGATCTCTTACTCCGCAAGGCCGAGCCTTCATAAGGAGGCCAAGGAAATTCTCGGTCAAAGACCACCTCCTCGATCAAGGTGGGCCACCCACATAGCGGCACCTCAGACAACCATCTGTCCTCCAAGACATCGATAGGCCGTCCATTCCCAATTTGATTATCGGAAGAACCGATGAGGCACAGATGCAAATCTCTCTCCAAATGACTGAGTTGTGTCGGCTTGTGCGAAAGATTATCAGGTCGATCAAATTTTCGTATTTGGTCCTCATCAAAGAATCCTCAAGGCTTTTTGGCTTCAGAAGAAAGCTAACCGCCATTCTGCTCACAATAATCTCTCATCGATTAAGGAGTAAACTTCTAAACCATCACTGCTGGTCGGCTGGCAGGTCATATCCGAAGCGGGTGAATACCGCTCCATTGCCCCCTGCCACGATTTGGCGGGGGTTTGAAATTGACGGGATCGGGCAAGCTAACAAGTGGAGCCGACCGCATTTAGTGTTGCAGTTGTGGCGGTTGGTTCAAGGATCACAATAGCGGCTATTTCAACGTTGCAACAGCTGTTATTAAACTGTCATAATGTAGTGTAATTTGTTAAAAAAAACTGTAACAACGTTATAACTATAAAGCTTGAAAATGGTTCAGGTTTTTTACGTAAAATAAGTATGGTAAAATTTCTAATGCTAGTTGTGTAATTAGAAAAATTATAGGGTTTTTACGTGAAATAACCTGGTATGAGTTCCATCTTTCATCAATTTTCATTCAGACAAAAAAATATAATTCTCCAAATTAAATT
The DNA here is from genome assembly GCF_009389715.1 of Phoenix dactylifera. Classification (NCBI taxonomy): domain Eukaryota; kingdom Viridiplantae; phylum Streptophyta; class Magnoliopsida; order Arecales; family Arecaceae; genus Phoenix; species Phoenix dactylifera. The sequence continues at coordinate 26,372 of NW_024068789.1, forward strand.
AATTATATTTCAGCTCTCATTCTAATTCTGCTGATTACCTAAAAATCTATCGGCAGTCTTTATACAACTTTTATATGCAAACACCAACCGTAATCTTTTCAGGAAGTTTTCAAAGTAATATTGCGAGTATTTGTAAATCTTATAAATGCGACAAGTAAAATATGTAATAAATTTGCAACATAAAATTGCTTATATCGATCCTAACAATATTTTGGATTTCAAAGAAAGCTCAAACATATTCCTTCTCCTCTACCCTCCACTTTGATCGTCCTCCTGGCAGCCATGAAAACTCTATCTACCAACTCGATCATTATCAACATAAAGATTCAAATATCACACCCATCTTAATCTAGTAAGAAGAGTTTTTTGTAGAGCAGAATTAGAATTTATGTTGCTATGGTCTTAATAGTGAGATGGCAAGAGAAAAGGTCTCACACACTCACCTATAGCTGCAAAATATTTATACATATATGAACATTGTCTTTTTGCAAAGTGAATGGATCCTCTCATAAATTTTTATGCAATTTTTTCATGATATTAATACAAAAAAATGTAATAAATTTATTTTATACTTAAAATATTATTTATAAATATTGTAATAAAAATCTAATAGAAGAAATATATCCATGCAAAAACATGACAATTCTTTGATATATATATATATATATATATATATATATATATATATATATATATGCATATCATTTTTTTAAAAGGGTAAATGTGTAATAAATTGTTGCAAAATATGTATGCAGAAAATATATTCTCTTCATTTTTTTCTCATAACCATCCATTTTTTCAAACATACGGCTTGGATCTTCATTTCCAACCGGTTTTAGGTGGACACACCTCCCCATTTGGTTCACTCAGGCAAGATATCTATAATTATCTGCAGTACCGTGGTTATTTTGCCCAATATATGCTAATTCCTACAAGCAAAGTAGACAGGAGTTGGGAAGTTTAAGTTACAGAAGAAAAGAAATAAGAACGCATAGTAAACTTAAATTATCGAAGAAAAGAAACAAGGATACATGTGTGTCCTCCTCTCTCATGCGTGTCCTCCTTTCTCTTTTTCTTTTTGTAACAATCTAGGACCTCATCCAAAATGACTAGCCAAAAGATATTATTTGGGTTCTTTGATCTTGTACAAGTACCCAAAGTCTACCCATCAAATAACTGATGTGAGACTAAATACACGCTCGCACGGATCCTCACATACTCCTCCTGTTCAAGCCCTAACGTCCTCGTCAGGTTAAGGGTTCAAATCTATTCAAATTTAATTACAAACACCACGATCGGCCCGTGGTCAACCCTAATAAATCCATGCTACAGTGTCCCCTAATCCACATAGGTTATGGGCCAGGTCCGCTCTGATACTATTTGTAATAACCTAAGACCTCACCCAAAATGGTTAGCCGGAAGGTATTATTTAGGTTCCTTGATTCTGTATAAGTATCTAAGATCTATCAAGCGAATAACCGATGTGGAACTAAACACATACCCGCACGGGTCCTCACATACTCCCCCCGTTCAAGCCCTGACGTCCTCGTCAAGTTAAGGGATCAATTCCATTCAAATCTATTCACAAACACCAAGATTGGCCCGTCGTCAGCCCCAATTGATTTGTGCTGCAGTGTCCCCTAGTCCACATAGGTTATAAGCCGGGTCTGCTCTGATACCATTTGTAACAATACAGGATCTCATCCAAAATGACTACCTGGAAGGTATTATTTGGGTTCCTTGATCCTATATAAGTACTAAACATCTACCCAGCAAATAACCGATGTGGGACTAAACACACGCCCGCACGGATCCTCACACTTTTTTCTTTAGATCTCATGCTTTCCTCCAATCATGTCTCCCCCTCTCTCTTATCTGTTATTTTCTCTCCCACGTGCGGTTGACAAAGAGAGAGAGATTTTATGCGGTTGAAGGAGAACAAGAAGGATCTTTTTTCTCTTTCTAAATTCTCATAGCCTATTTGGCTATTCTTAGAAGATTGGGCTGAAAATCTTATAAAATTATAGATTGAATCATCCATTTAAGCATAGCCCTATATTAACTAAACTCTACTCAACCCAAATTCTATGGGAAGAAAAATAGATCCCATAGGTCTTTTTTTGTTTTCTGAAGCCCAAAAGCTAAGATCTAGGTTGGACTTAAACACATTTTTAGAAAATGCAAGCTAGGTGGGTCAAAAAGCCTAATTCTTACAGAATTTTCAACCCAATCTTGTATGAATATCCAAATAAGCCCTTAACCAATAAACATTTCTAACATCATAATGCCCTTCATAATTTAAGAGCTAAGATCTAATATTGAGAATATCTCCTCTTTCTATTGATGTTAAGGGAGGCTAAAAGACCACCCAAGTTATTGAAAATGCAGAAAAGAATTAATATCGGGAATTTTTTCTATTTAAAAAATGCAACAAAGGCAAAACTCATGCAAAAGGCTCTTAAAAATATTCTACATGCGACTTGGAGTAGGTTGGTGGGCTTTCCTCTTCTCATTGCATCCCAAAGTTGTTTGATTTTGTCCTTTTTGTTTATAAATCAGGGCAAAGAAGATACAGATTAGAGTAATCTGAGTAACCTTTTAAGTTTCGTGGCACACCCCTTTCTTTGCTCGGATACGTTGGCTGCAGAAGGAAGAGAAGCATCATGATGATCTTTAGCAGGTCAAATTAGAAATTCTTGGAGAAGCGAATGATATAAAGTGTCTATCAGAGACCTCAACCTTTAGGACCCATTCCAGTGGAGGTTTTGTTATTTACCAATAATGCTACATCAAAGTATGAACAACATTCAAGCTCTCCTAGGGGACATGCTCATTGTGTGCTTTCTCTTGGTTGTGTATGTCTTCATTGATTTCTCTTTCCGCTGGAGAACTTCGAAAACGAGAGCGATCACAAGCATCAATCAACCTATCTGACTATCATATGGTGTCAGTTCTATGGATGCTCACCTACAACTGGTGACTTGAGCAGCATTAATTGTTCTAAGTGAATCATGCATCGAAGAGCACATGGTTGATAACAATCATAAGTCTACATTTATGGATGGATACATCCTAATTTGGTAGTTTAAACCATATTTGCTGCTGAAGGAAGAAGAGGTTTGTCATTTGGTAGCATTTGTTGGGTAGCACCTTGCCTCCTATATCATCCAAATTTTTTTGAAGCAAATGAGCAAATAAAGTATGATTTAAGGATTCAAACCAATAATGGAGCCTAAGCAACATAGAATTTGTTACATGGCAAAGTGACAGCCAAACCCAACCTCTGTAATTCATAGTGCCCGCATGGGTCCTCACATACTCTAAGGATTCAAATCCTCTCTCTCCGTTTAAGTTTTGACGTTCTCGTCAAGGTTCAAATCCATATAAATCTAATCATGCTAGTATTAGTATGAGGACCAGGAAAAAAAAATTGTCAGACAAGAGTCCGAAACAGGGTACCCCTGTTTCGGCTTCTCTCTTCCGGATCTTGCCACCGCCGGCCACCAGGTTGGCCGAAATTCATTGCAGTTGGGGGTTGATCGGGACTGTGAGGGGATTGGTGAGGGATTTTTAGGATTAATTGAAGATGGGGAGTGGTGGATCCGAGGTTTTCTTCCTCGTGATCCCATCCTTTTCTCCTCTTCCACTCGTCGGTTGGCCACCGGCAGCGACGACTGTGAGTAGAGGGCCACGGTGGTTGCCGTCGGGTGGGGGCCGAGCCACCATCATGGTGGCGTTCTATCGATGATGGTGGATGGGGGGAAGGAGTTCTTCCGGTTCTTGGGGGAAGAAAAAGAAGAAGAAGAGATCTCTTCTTCCCTCCTTCTCTTGGCCGGCCACCATCGCCGGCGACTACAATAGTGGCGGCCGGCGATGGTTTGGCTAGTGGTGGCCGTGGTGTTGTCGGGTTGAGGAAGGAGAGGGCACAACCACCATGGCTATTACCCTTGGACCAAAGAGATTTGAGGGAGGGAGATGTACTCCCAACCATGAAGAGAGAGGGATCTTCCTTTCTCTTGGTCTCTTCACTGGGAGGGCGTGGCAGCGACCATGGCTGGCGACAACATAGGCCGGTGGTACAAGGGTGGGAGTCGGGCCACCTCGACTGCCCCTAGATCTGGAGGGATTAAGATGTTTGGGGATCTGGTGATGGGCCCCATAGTAGATGTAGATTATGGTTTAGAATATTTAAATATTAAATTATTTAGTTTGTGATTTATAATTGATATTGTAGGGGAAGAGTCAGCGGTGCTAGGAGGTTTTGATTAGAAAACTCAGCACCCCGGCTCGTAGGTTGTGATTTGGATCCGTGTTTGAGTCAGTCTATAAATTTCGGTAAAAATCCTTACATCTGAGCACCTCTATTTATGCATGTATTGGATTTATCGTTGGATATATTTTATCAATATGTTGTTATCAATTTTATGAGCTTGTATGACATATATGAGGTGTGCATTTTGTTTATTATGAAAATATTGAAATAATTAAATTGGAAAGAATTATCATATTTTTGAGAATACATGAAAATATGTGATGTGATGGAAATTTGATTAAACATGTAAAATGGATTGGACTAGCCTTGTCATGAGATAGCCTCTACGAGCTTATGCGTAGGATAGCTGCCACGAGCTGATGCGTGGGATAACCTCCATGGGCTTACGCGTGGAATAGCCTCTACGAGCTTATGTGTAGGATAGCCTCCACGAGCTTACGCGTGGGATAGCTGCCACGAACTTATGCGTGGGAATTGTGCAGTCTTGGACTGGGTCATGATCTTGGTTAGTCCAAAGCCAGAAGTGAAAAACTTTGAAACTTGGAAATCAGATTAATACGAAAGTGGATAACATCATGTGTAAAAAAGATTTATGTATATGTACTGGTTTATATATACTTGTGGTTTATTGAGCTTTTCGAATGATGACATAACACTATTTGTTGCTCTGATTATTTTCTTATTATTACTGGTGCGGCTGTTGGGATTTTTATTGGGCTGGAAAAGCTCATACTACACTTACTTTCTTTTTCAGAGGCACTGGATTTGTAGAATCCGTCGGGTGGGATGAGAAGTGAGATCGATCTGGAGTCAGACTGCTAGATAGTTAGAAGTTAATTTATTATGTAATCAATCAGACATTTTAGTTGGTTTGATTTAAATACATTAATCGTTAATTTTTGGTATTTTTGTGAATATTGTACCTTTTTAGGCCTTACATGATCTCTAGGATTTTACTTTAGGGATTATGTGGCCGTGTCACATGGTCGACCCGAGTGATGGGTTTGGGACGTGACAGATTTGGTATCAGAGCTTAAGATTTAGGAATCCTAGGGTTTAGGCTCGAGTAAGCATGAGTGGGGAAAATTACTAAACACGTAAATATTAAAATGGTGTGTTTAGCATACTAAGGATACAAAATTTGTCTTAATCTGATATTCTTGATGCTGGAAAAATTGTGTAGGTTGATATGGCGCGAGGGCGTGGTCGGGGGCGTGCCAGAAAGCCGACCCGATTTACGGACGGCTCCATGGCTTGGGCACCCTCTGAACAGCAGGAAGGTACCTCATCCGCGCCGACTCGAGGTGTGCAACAACAGGAGCACACTATCGACCCTACTGGCAATACTCCAGAGATGGGACCAAGTATTCAGCTTGGGGAGACGATAAGTGCTTCACAGTTGATGCAAATGATGGTGCAACAGCAAGCTGCTGCCGGGGCAGACATGATGAAAATGGTTGAGGTACAACAACAGTTTTTGCAGCAACAGTTGCAGCAGCAACAAGAGATGTATCAACAGCATCATCAGTAGCAGCAACAGTTTCAGGACATTATAGCCCAGTCGGAGCATCGAGTCAGTCTATTGGATTTTCATAGATATGAACCCCCAGCTTTTAAAGGTACGGCTGACCCTACGGAGGCTGAGAGTTGGCTGAAATAGATAGAGAAGGTCTTTCAGGCCTTGAGGTGCCCTGATGAGGAGAAAGTTCTTTTTGCCACCTTCATGTTACAGGGTGAGGCAGCTGATTGGTGGGAGACCGAGAAAGGGAAGCTTGGTCCGAATGATGCCCCCTTCATTTGGGAAGAATTTAAAAAGACTTTCTATGAGAAGTATTTTTCCCAGGATATCCGATTTCAGAAATACAGAAAGTTTGACCGACTGGAGCAGGGCGATATGACAGTTGCCCAATATGCAGCAAAGTTTGAAGAGATGTCCTGATATGCTCCGACCTTGATATCAAAGGATAGTGACCGAGCAAGAAAATTTGAAAATGAACTCAGGGGACGGATTCGGCAACAAGTCACTGCTTTTGAACTGTCTACTTATAAAGATGTGGTTAACAAAGCCTTGGTGATAGAAAAAGGGCTTGACAATGCCCAAGCTGCTAGAGAAAAGAATTTGAAGAAAAGGTTTCGACCCAATGATTCTCCGAGTCAAAACAGTAGACCCTTCAAGCCAAGGAATCAGAGACCGAATCAAGTTGTCACCAGAGACAGAGCTCAAGCCCGAGGTGCTATTAGGTGCTACAGCTGTGGAGGACCTCATCTCAAGCGAGATTGCACTTGGGTTGGAGGGACATGTTTTTCTTGTGGTCAAGAAGGGCATAAAGCTATTGTTTGTCCTAATGGGAAAGAACCGCAAAGGCGTCAGGCACCTCAGTCCTCTCAGAGAGCCCCTGCAAACCGAGCACCTCAGGAAGGACAACAGCAAGAGGGAGGGCAGCAGAGGCCTAGGACCCAAGGGCAGGTCTATGCACTTACGGAGCAGGATGCCAAGACTTCTAATTCAGTGGTGACAGGTAATAAATCCATTCCTATCACTCTCTTGTTTAGCATGTCATAAATTTTGTTAGGTTATATATGTTTGTGCATGTATGGTTAAAGATTGTGATTAGATGCCTTGTGACTATATTTACAAGAATTATTAGGTTATTGTCTTATGATGTGAATGTTTTATTTGACTCTGGTGCTACCCACTCTTTCATATCGGCCAATTTTGTTAGAAAGAATAATGAAATGTCACCTGTGCCATTAGAAGTTGATCTCTGTGCCTCAACGCCAAGTAGAGATGTTATATTAGTTAATTCAGTTTGCAAGAACTGTATTTTGGGCATCGAGAATAGGGAAATGAATGTAGACTTGCTGGTCTTAGAAATGAATGATTTTGATTCGATCCTTAGAATGGACTGGTTGGCAGCATACCATGCTACTGTTGATTGTTTTGAGAAAACGATCAAGTTTCAGATCCCTGGCAGCCAGTGTTTGGTTTGGTGGGTAGCAAGTCATCTCATTAAATGAAGTTAATCTCAGCTGTACAGGCCAGAAAGCTTCTTGCAAAAGGTTGTGAAGGATTCTTAGCTGCTGTGTTAGACACCCAGAAAAAGGAGCCCAAGTTAGAGGATATCCCTGTGGTGACAGAACTTCCAGATGTGTTTCCAGATGAATTGCCAGAATTACCCCCTGATAGGAAGATTGAGTTCTTCATCGACTTGATTCCTGGCACTGGTCCAATTTCAAAAGCTCCATATCGAATGGCTCCAGTTGAATTGAAAGGGTTGAAGGCACAACTACATGAGTTACTGGATAAAGATTTTATTAGGCCTAGTGTTTCTCCCTGAGGCGCTCATGTATTATTTGTGAAAAAGAAAGAAGGTAGTCTCCGGCTCTGTATAGACTACCGAGAATTAAACAGGATGACATTATGAAATAAATACCCACTACCAAGAATTGATGACTTATTTGATCAGCTGCAAGGGGCTCAGGTTTTCTCGAAGATTGATCTTCGTTCCGGCCATTACCAATTGAAAATAAAGGCGGAGGATGTGCCCAAGACATCTTTCAGGACCAGATATGGACATTATGAATTTTTGGTCATGCCTTTTGGTTTGATAAATGCACCGGCTGCCTTCATGGATCTTATGAATCGGATATCAAACCTTATCTGGATCAGTTTGTGGTAGTGTTCATTGATGACATTTTGGTGTATTCAAAGAGCTCACAGGAACATGAAGAACATCTAAGGGTAGTATTGCAAACTCTTAGAGAAAAGAAGCTTTATGCTAAGCTATCAAAGTGTGAGTTCTGGTTGGATAGTATTTTCTTTCTCGGGCACATAATCTCCAAGGAAGGTGTCTCTGTTGACCCAATGAAAGTGGAGGCAGTAGTTGGGTGGAGTAGACCTACCAATATAACTGAAGTGCGCAGCTTCTTAGGATTGACTGGATATTACAGAAGATTTGTTGAGGGATTCTCCCATATTGCCATGCCTTTAAGTCGTTTGACTTAGAAGCGAGTAAAGTTTGAATGGACAGATGACTGTGAACAGAGTTTTCAAGCGCTGAAAAAGCGTCTGGTGATAGCCCCAGTGTTAGCTATTCCATCTGGAATAGAAGGTTTCACTATCTACAGTGATGCATCTCGTAAAGGACTTGGGTGTGTTCTGATGTAGAACGGGAAGGTGATAGCTTATGCCTCTAGACAGTTAAAGTCATATGAACAGAATTACCCTACACATGATTTGGAGTTGGCAGCGGTAGTTTTTGCTCTGAAAATATGGAGGCATTACTTGTATGGAGAACACTGTGAGGTTTTCACAGACCATAAGAGTTTGAAATATATCTTCACACAGAAGGAGTTCAATTTGAGGCAAAGAAGATAGCTAGAACTACTGAAGGATTATAACTAGACTATCAATTACCATCCGGGGAAAGAAAACGTAGTGGCTGATGCTTTGAGCAGAAAATCCTCAAGTGAGCTGGCAGCATTAATCACTACGTAGAAGCATATTTTATTAGATTTGGAAAGATCTGGGATCGAGGTACGACTGCATGATCCTAAGGTACAATTGGCTACCCTCACAGTGCAACCTGCTCTGATTGAAAAGATTAAGATGTCTTAGAGAGAGGACCTAGAGTTACAGAAGATCAGAGAAACAGTAGAGTCAGGTGTGCAGTCAAAATTCCGAGTGCATGAAGATGGCTCTTTAAGATTCGGAAACAGGGTATGTGTGCCGAAAGTACCAGAAATGAAGAAAGAGATTCTTGATGAGACCCATATCTCAGCTTATACAGTGCATCCAAGAGGTACTAAAATATACCAAAATTTGAAGAAAAATTTTTGGTGGAGTGGCATGAAGCGAGATATAGCTCAGTATGTTGCACAGTGCTTAGTGTGTCAACAAGTGAAAGCTGAGCATCAAAGGCTTGCTGGACCATTACAGTCTCTTCTCATTCCTCAGTAGAAGTGGGAGCATATCACGATGGATTTTGTGACTGCTTTGCCTAAGACCCCTCGGGGTAATGATGCAGTGTGGGTGATTGTTGACCGACTGACCAAGTCAGCATATTTCTTGCCTTTTAGAGTTGGCTTTTCTCTGGAGAAATTGGCAAGTTTGTACATAGAGCAAATTGTGAGGTTGCACGGGATTCCAGTTTCAATTGTGTCTGATAGAGATACTAGATTTGTGTCACAGTTTTGGAAGAGCCTTCATAAAGCCCTTGGTATAAGACTGGACTTCAGTACAGCTTTTCATCCACAAACTGATAGACAGTCGGAGTGCACTATTCAGATCTTGGAAGATATGTTAAGGGCTTGTGTCATGGATTTGGGCGGTGCATGGGATAGTCATTTGTCGCTGGCTGAGTTTGCCTACAATAATAGTTATCAGGCCAGTATTCAGATAGCTCCTTTTGAGGCATTGTATGCCGATCTCCAATTTGTTGGGATGATGTGAGAGAAAGAAAATTATTGGGTCCAGAGATAGTACAGCAAACTGTGGATAAGATAATGGTGATCAGAGAACGGCTCCTTATAGCTCAGAGTAGATAAAAGAGTTATGCTGACAATAGGAGAAGAGAACTGGAGTTCCAGGTTGGTGATCATGTTTTCTTGAAGGTATCTCCGACTAAATGTGAGATGAGATTTGGGGTTCGAGGCAAATTGAGCCCTAGGTATGTTGGTCCGTTCGAGATCCTTGATAGAATCGGAGAAGTGGCATATCTTTTGGCTCTACCACCAGCTTTATCAGGTGTACATAAGGTATTCCATGTTTTAATGCTGAGAAAATATGTTCCGGACCCGAACCATGTGGTAGATTTTGAGCATGTATGTCTGCGTGAGGACCTGACCTATGAAGAGTATACGGTACGGATTGTGGATAGAAAGGATCAAGTGTTGCAACGCCGGACCATTCCTTATGTAAAGGTGCAATGGAGCAATCACTCAGAAAGAGAGGCCACTTGGGAGCTCGAGGAAGAAATAAAAGCCAAACACCCTCAACTCTTTGGTATCCCAGGTACGTTAATTTTATGGACGAAATTGTTTTTAGGAGGGGAGAATGTGAGGACCAGGAAAAAAAAATGGGATTGATAGGCCGGCTTGAAGAGGCCTGGCCCATCTCCATTTACAATCGTGCCCTGGGCACGATTGTGGAAAAGGGAGTGACAGGGGGAGCCGAAGGCGGGGGAAGGTGACTCGCCGGAGGAGACCGCGCGTCGGGGAGGGGCGGTTCCAAGATCCGGCCGGTGGTTGAGGAAGCCATAAAGCCCCTCTTCCCTTCAGCAAAGACCTTCCCCACAAATTTGGTGAAGCTGTCTTGGATCCATAGGTTTTGATCCGAGGTTGCTTAGGGATTCCTCCTCCTATTTCTCGCCGAAAAGGTTGCCGGAGCTACCCCATCGGACTGAGGTAACCATGGCTCACCTCCTTATTCTTCATTTGCTAGATTTTGGGTTGTGATGGCTGGGTTTTGGCTGGTGAAATCATCGGAGAAGAGTCCGAAACAGGGTACCCCTGTTTTGGCTTCTCTCTTCCGGATCTTGCCGCCGCTGGCCACCGGGTTGGCCGAGATTCATGGCAGTTGGGGGTTGATCGGGACTATGAGGGGATTGGTGAGGGATTTCTAGGATTAATTGAAGATGGAGAGTGGTGGATCGAGGTCTTCTTCCTCGTGATCCCATCCTCTTCTCCTCTTCCACTCGTCGGTTGGCCACCGGCGGCGACGAATGTGAGTAGAGGGCCACAATGGTTGCCGTCGGGTGGGGGCCGAGCCACCATCATGATGGCCTTCTGTCGATGATGGTGGATGGGGGGAAGGAGTTCTTCCGGTTCTTGGGGAAAGAAGAAGAAGAAGAAGAGATCTCTTCTTCCCTCCTTCTCTTGGCCGGCCACCATCGCCGGCGACTGCAACAGTGGCGTCCGGCGATGGTTTGGCTAGTGGTGGTTGTGGTGTTCTCGGGTTGGGGAAGGAGAGGGCACAACCACCATGGCTATTACCCTTGGACCAAAGAGATTTGAGGGAGGGAGATGTACTCCCAACCATGAAGAGAGAGGGATCTTCCTTTCTCTTGGTCTCTTCACCGGGAGGGCATGGTAGTGGCCATGGCTGGCGACAACATAGGCCGGTGGTACAAGGGTGGGAGTCGGGCCACCCCGTTTGCCCCTAGAACTAGAGGGATTAAGATATTTGGGGATCTGGTGATGGGCCCCATAGTAGATGTAGATTATGGTTTAGAATATTTAAATATTAAATAATTTAGTTTGTGATTTATAATTGATATTGTAGGGGAAGAGTCAACGGTGCCAGGAGGTTTTGATCAGGGAACTCAGCACCCCAGCTCGTAAGTTGTGATTTGGATCCGTGTTTGAGTCAGTCTACAAATTTCGGTAAGAATCCTTACATCTGAGCACCTCTATTTATGCATGTATTGGATTTATCGTTGGATATATTTTATCCAAATGTTGTTATTAATTTTATGAGCTTGTATGACACATATGAGGTGTGCATTTTATTTATTATGAAAATATTGAAATAATTAAATTGGAAAGAATTATCATATTTTTGAGAATACATGAAAATATGTGATGTGATGGAAATTTGATTAAACATGTAAAATTAGACATGTAAAATGGATTGGACTAGCCTTGTCATGAGATAGCTTCTACGAGCTTATGCGTAGGATAGCTGCCACGAGCTAATGCGTGAGGCTTACGCGTGGGATAGCCTCTACGAGCTTATGCGTAGGATAGCCTCCATGGGCTTACGCGTGGGATAGCCTCTATGAGCTTATGCATATGATAGCCTCCACAGGCTTACGCGTGGGATAGCTGCCACGAGCTTATGCGTGGGATTTGTGCAGTCTTGGACTGGGTCATGATCTTGGTTAGTCCAAAGCCAGAAGTGAAAAACTTTGAAACTTGGAAATCAGATTAATACAAAAGTGGATAACATAATGTGTAAAAAGAATTTATATTTATGTACTCGTTTATATATACTTGTCGTTTATTGAGCTTTTCGAATGATGACATAACACTATTTGTTGCTCTAATTATTTTCTTATTATGACTGGTGCGGCTATTGGGATTCTTACTGGGCTGGAAAAGCTCATACTACACTTACTTTCTTTTTCAGAGGCACTGGATTTGTAGAATCCGTCGGGTGGGACGAGAAGTGAGATCGATCTGGAATCAGACTGCTAGATAGTTAGAAGTTAATTTATTGTGTAATCAATCAGTACATTTTAGTTGGTTTGATTTAAATACATTAATCGTTAAGTTTTGGTATTTTTGTGAATATTGTACCTTTTTAGACCTTACATGATCTCTAGGGTTTTACTTAAGGGATTATGTGGCCGTGTCACGTGGTCGACCTGAGTGATGGGTTTGGGGCGTGACAATTAGTTAGATTTTTTGATTCTGTATAAGTACCCAAAATTTATCTAACGAATAACTAATGCGGGACTAAACACACGCCCGCACGGACCTTCAAATACTTCCTGATTTAAGCGCCGCACCCGCACGGATACTCACAAAGAAACTTGGAATGGAGCTTTGAATTTCTTTCGACGTTCGAGAGACAGTCAGACATGGTCTTTTGAATAAAAGCGATGGCGTTAATTATGCTGGATGCCGTCTGGAACTGGGTAGACAAGGTCCACCCACATTAACCTTTACCAGGGCAGGCATTGCCACCTGAGAAAAGCTGGAAAAAGTTTTTATCCTCTTTCCGTGCAGAACCTCTTCGATATGCTTCTTTTTTTTCGATTTCTATGGCAAGGCTTGTTTTTGTAGATATATGATCCACAACCACCCCCACCACCAGTTCCCACTAGCTGCCTTGCGCTGTGGGGCCTTTCCTTTTGGAGCTACTATTTCATAATCTGTAATTTGAGCAATACATTGATCAATTTGTCTCTCTCTCTCTCTGTTCTAATTCACCTGCTTGCATCATTTAGTAAGTCTGGCACTGTTCTACAATTTGTCTTTTCGATTTCTTTCACTGACATTGAAGGTTTGTTGCGAGTGCTATACGGCAAGAAACTATATTTTCTTACAAAAGAGATTCAATGAAAAAGACCATCAAGTGGTTTTCGGTCGTCGAGTTTGCTAGTTTTGTTGGATAACGTAGATTTATATTTAATTAATATTATATTACACCAGAATTTTAGCATAGTTTGATTCAACGAGACACCACGGAATCTGATGCAGAGCTTTTACTCATCTCCTTCCTTTCTCCCTTCTGTAATCTTGAACTGAGTAGCGAAGCTAGTAGTAGAGCTTTCTGCTACAATTGGATCATAAGGAGCGTGAAATCGACACAGCCATACTGGTAAAGTTCACATCTAACAGAAGACAGATAAAGAACAATGAGAGAAAGAAATAACACTGCAAAAAGATTTCACTGGGTGAATCATGTCCCTGATGGGTGCTAGATCCCAGCAAATTTTCATGCTTGATATGGAGCTCTTGGAGCAGCACTCGTGATCTCTACTTGCATGTCGTGGAGCTTTTTCTGGAGATCAGATGCTTCCTCCCTGAGCCAGGCGTTCTCCTGGAGGATCCGATCTTGCTCCTCCAACACATGGTTGATCTCGTCGATGAGCCTTCGGTTCATGGCTCGGAGGTATACCACCTGTGACCGCAGCTCATCCAGGAGACTCTGCTTCCTCATGCGTGACCGCCGGGCTGACTCTCTATTTGATATCATCCTCCTCCTCCTCCTCTCATCCTCAAGGCTTGCTCGGTGCTCATCAGCCTCATCTGATGTTGGGTTGTGACAAGGGCCGGAACAAGGCAAAGAAACTCCATCTACTGAACCCATGGCTTGGACTTGGCTTGCATAAGCTCCAAAGAACCTTTTCTTAAAGTCTAGCTGGCCTCTATACTGTAAGCCAGCAACCTCAGGGGGGTACATGGATGGAACTTTCAAGGTATGGAATGTGGAGAGGTGGAGGATAGGAGGGAGAACTCTGCTGCAGAGATTTTTAGAGGCAAGTATGAAGGTGATGGGCTATTTAAAAGTGAAAAGAAGGCAACAATTAGAGAAAGTAGCCCACTTCTTGCAACCAAGCATGCATATATAAATAGCCACAAAAAAAAGCCACACAAGCTTACCTTTGGGTTTGCATGAGCTATAAGATTTGGACTCTCCATCACAACCATTTGATTACGATTCCATTAGAGGTTCTGCAACCATTAATCCACCTGTTGGTTAGCTAACTATGACAGATATTTGTTATGATAACAACTGGATATGCAGCATAATGCATGATCATACATGCTGAATTATGGAACTATTTCATGTGCCATGTGTTTGTGAGAGAACATATTCAGTTGATCTGCTGAGGTAGATCAGTATTGTTTATTCCTATGCACTTTAAAATAGTAACTAGCACTTTAACTTCTCTGATATTTGTGTAGAAATAGATGAGCTAAATTATTTCAATTTTAATGTCATGGGATCTTAAGAACTCCAAATTATATGTGGAAGGGAAAACCAAAACTATGTCTAGTATTCTAAAGCCACTGATAACATAAATGCGTAGAGTTAGGTGGAGTTTGCTCGTATTATATTATAAAAAGGTAAGAGGATTTACCCATTGATATGTGAGGGTGACACTACACGAACTTTCGATCTAGATTGAAATGTTTCTAATCGAGTAATATGTCGAAGGCTTCCGAGTCAAGTTAATTCGATTTGAGCGGCGATGACGTTACGAAGATCATTTTGTAGAAAGCTAAGGAAAGCTAGATATGATGACTCAATTGACCACCTTGGTGGCCCTGCTGGTCTAAATGTTGCTGATGGCTGCAAGCACCCTCCAAAAGTACCCTGGAGCTGTCTTCTATGTGGCGAATCCATGATCACTTTGCAAAGTTGTTCAGGTGTATGACCCACGAAGGTAAAGGATGCACTAACTGGATCACTCTACCTGACTTCAAAATACTTCATGGATGTTTCCAAATCCAGCTCTAGCTCAGATGACCCTTAAGAAGTTCTCTGACATCCAACGATCTGCGTCGCTCAACTGAAGATTTGTACAGATAGTGTTCGAACTTTATAGTATATATTCTCATGAGGTCCAACGTAAGGACGTATGGAGACCACCCATATTCCCTTGGAATTCTACATCAAATCTATATGCCAAATTTGGTTGTAAGACTCCGCTTGTTCATTGAAAATGGTAATTCCATTTCGTCAAAACACACATTACAACGTCTTCCACTAACTTTTGCCATTTTACTTCATCTGGGCATTCAAAAGGATGTTCATGACATGGAAAAAATAAATGTGAGATGTAAGTCCTTGTGCATTTTCTTTTTTGATGTAACTCGTGCAAGCAATGTTGGAAAAAACATTGCTCAGCATGCGCGTGCTTCAATATCTGTAGGAAAAAACATTGAAAAAACATTTTCAATCACAAATACTACGATTAATTTGTGATAAATCAAATAAGCTCATGCTGTAATATCTCCTAGTCCACATGGACTATAAACTTGGTCCGTTTTGATATCATTTCTAATGATCCATAGCTTTACCTAAAAAAAAAAGTTAACGAAAAGGTATTATTTGAATTTCTTGATCTTATATAAGTACTTAAAAATTCTCCAACAAAAAATTGACGTGAAACTAAATGCATGCATGTATGGATCTTCTCAAAAATCTTGTCTTATTAGCTGACATTGGCATCATGGTGGCCTTTTTAACACCAACAATATCCTCTCTGACGCAATGCAGCATGGGGAGCATACTGATGAGAGAGAAATTTATCTCATATATATATATATATATATATATATATATATATATAGTATATGTCTATGTATATGTATATGTATATTGTTTAAGATTAATTTGGCTTTAGGATATCCGGCAGAGGTGGAGTGCCACCTGGCCAAGGGCTCCGTGGTACCAAAATCCTTGCTAATAGAAACAATTTATATTGATTGCAGTATACTGCATGATAGGGAATGGGTAGCAGGAAGCATGATTCAGGTTCTCTCTGTGGAGGTGTTACTTCTCTGTGTTACATTTCTCAGGGATCCCGATCTTATCTGGTGCCTGTCTCCATCATTTGACAATTATTTTGCAACGACAAATATTAGAGACTTAAACAAACTCCTTATGATAAGTAATCATGCCATTCTTAGATCATTGTGCTTTTATTTTGTATTTTTCGTAAGAGCCATGCAAGCATATGTTTAGTCCCACATCAATTGTATATTGAATAGATCTTTAGTATTATATGGAGTCAAAGAATCTAATAACATCTTTTAGCTAGTCTTTTTAGATGAGGTATTAGAATATTTCAAACCCAATAACCCATATAAACTAGAGAATACTGCAACATGAGCTCATTTAAGGTAGATCACTCTTTGATTGTTACAAATGATATCAGAAGATCGATCTATTTTGATAGACAACTTGTCTACCAAGCTTGAAGGGATGCAATCAAAGCAAATCATCATGTATAGGTATATTTATTCACCTCTTGTAACCATAACAATAATAGTTTTAAATATAAATCTTTTTTTTAGCTAAATATTTTTTATTCGATAAATAATAAGATAATCAAATAATATCATGGCTTTACATTTTTTTAATTATTATAAATTTATAGTCTCATTCTTTTTATTTTCAAATAAATTCAATTAGGAGAAGTTATATATCTATTTTTTGTTAGAAGATGCCTTCCACAAGTAAGTTGAGACACCATGTGGCCGCTTTTTAAAGAAAATTAGTCTGAGAAGGATCTCCATATATTATATTTTTATGAACTCAACTTTTGCAATTGAAAATAAAAATCTTCATAAAAAAAAACTGTTTTATGTCAGTTCTTGGCAAAACACAAAAATATCTTTTTTTTTTTCATTTTTATCCCATGATTGGCCAGACATTGACATGTCTAATAACAAAGTCTTATAGTCTATTGTACAAGCTTCGCTTCCAAGATTTTTCTGCTTAGAACCTTAATTAATTCAATTTGTTGGTAAGAACCAAGGTGCCAAGCAAATATTATACTACGGTCATTCTTTCTCCTATGTGTGTATACATACATACATACATACATACATATATGTATGTATGTATGTATGTATGTATGTATGTATGTATGTATGTATGTATACACATATACATACATACATACATGTATGTAAGATAGGATACGAAAGGCGTGGGCCCCCTCTACCCCAATGTGGAGGAGTGTTGACGCAGCACACTGCTACTCAATTGCACCATGATCGAGTCGCCTGGTGCCCCCAAAAGCAAGCAGGTTAGAAAGCAAGTGCCCAATGGGAACAACTTTTGAGCAGCATTACCTTGTGGCTCAAATTTGATGGTCAAAGCATGAATAAAGGTAAGAGATGTTGGTCGTTTTAGGAAAAAGAAATATCGATAGAGATGACATTGTTTTGTATAAATGATTCAATTGCAGCTTCTAAATCATGAGACTTGAGGGTACAATTGATCACTTGTTACTATTGATGCGTCCATGATCAACACTGGGTGATTAAATAGAATGAATGAACATGTGGTTTATCTTGTTCAATCAATCTGTTTTTGGCTGCTAGATTAATGAATGGATGGATGGATGGATAGTTTCATCATCAATAAATGTAGTATATTATCAACTTAATTTTTTAGTATTATCTAAACAAGCAGCAATAAATAACACTAGACTAGATAAGCTTTCATATTGTTTAACCTTTTTTTTTGTATTTTTTAGGAGTAAGAGTTCAGAGTTGTTATATATAATCAGTAGATAAAATAAATATCTGCTACCACATAGTGGTAGATCATGATCTCCACTTTCGACAACATACCATGGGCATTTAGATTTTTTTTCTCCTCATGTATGATATGATCTTATATATTAAAGCAACGCCACATACCATACCAAAAAAAGCAATGCAACATAAAACTTCTTTCCATTACTATATTTATCTTTGCTATATATTTATTTACAAACATTTTTTTTTAATTACATATTTGGTTAAGTCACTCTCCCAAATTAGATCGACCAATTTTATGGTACCATCACTCGTGTCCAAGTGCCAGTCTTTTTTTTTTAGGGTAGTGCTTTAAGTGTTAGTCTCCATGTCATAACCCACATCCCAAACTCTTCTTATCGGGATTTTGCACTTGATACTAGTGGGAGAGGAGAGCAAGGATCCCATGCTGCGCAGTGCTTAATGGTCGTTATTAGAAGAATAGCTATCAAATAAGATGGTCTTACGTGCCTGAAAATAGTACGTTGTTGTTGATAGCCATCCATCTCTTAATAGTAACCATCGAGTGCTGCATAGCACTCTGCAGTGCAAACCGTGCACTATAAGAAATTGTGAGTCGAAAGAGGATAAGCTCAACAAGCTTTTCCTCGCATCGTTATAATATCCTACCGTAACACTTTGTTAATCCTTTTGAGCAGAGGACATTTATTAAAAAAAGGTCCCTAGGTGTCCCACCATTTGGTTTTCTTTTCCTTAAATCCACGTCGGTCTTCTATCTCGTTAAAAAAGAAAAACATAGTATCTTCTTTGGATATAAAATGACATCTCTCCAGCCTTTTTGATCAATCGTGGATGAAGGATGTCTCTAGTCTTCCCAAATGGCATCAATAGGTCATCCTTGTTTTATAGCCGAGACAAGAGTATGCATGAGGCTCGCCTCCTAACCAAAAAGAAAAATTAAAATAAAAAGCCAAGACTAGCTTATGTTCTTTGATTAACTATGGATAAGGTTATTGAAACCTTGGAGAGATAACCATACACATTGATATATCTCACTTTTTGGTAATCTATGATTGCCTTTTGAACCAGGGTTTTCTTATGTTCTTTGATTTTTTTCTTGTTTATTGTTTATTTTAGGTACACCGTGCTCTAGCGTGACGCAAACTTGTACATAAGTGCTAAAGATACTGATCTAACAAATTAAGATGGTACCGATCCACTAAGATTGTGGATAATAAAGGTGATTAGGCCCCTGAGCAAATGGGCAGCTTTCTACTCGCTGCTTTGAATATTTGTAGGAGCAATGTGATAGGTGTCGTCGTCGTTATCGTCATCGTTGCCAATCTTTTCGTCATCTTCTCGATCCCTGTCATCGTCGGTAGAAATGCACCTCCAAGTGGTGTGTCCACATGTCGAGCTTCTGCTCTTTAGAGGCTGATAGAGACTCTGTTTTATTTCGAACTTGGGATTAATAGGCGGGCTTCTTGCCGCGGACCATTTTTGGCTGGAATCTTGCCGCGGTCCAATTTTGGGTGTGGCTTGGGCTGGCTAGCATTTGTAAACTTGGAAAAATAAACATTTTTAGGTAGGAAAAGATCATCACTAAGCATGATTAATAGTAGTCGTGTTAAAAGTTCATTGTATCATTATATATATATAAAAAAAAAAAGTCTAAAGGAGGTTTGTCATGCCCCAAACCCGTCATCCGGGTCCAACCACATAATATGGCCGCACACTCTCGAGGACAGAGCTAGAGAATATGCTAGATCTAAAAAATTTATCACAACCTCGATATCCGTGAATAATAATGATCTCAATTCATAACAAACAATAAAACTGATCCAATTACATAATTTAATTATCCAACTAGTATCAATGATACTCTATCTATTTATCTCTTTCCTATATAATCTCAACCATAGCCAAGTATTAAGTCACTTAAGAAAAAGGAGATGATGAGCTTTACAGCCCAGTAAGAATCCCAAACAATTATACCATAAGGAATAAGAAAACAATTTATTAGCAATACCGGATAAAATGAATATTGTATCAATACTCAGAAAGTTCATAAAAATAACATGTACGTAAGTTCTCATTATCATCTTTTTTTAAAGAAGCATATATACACACACACACAAATGTAATCAATTGTTCAACAACAATTTCTTATATCATTTTATATATTTCTTATTAACTTGATTTTTATATTTCTCATTGTTTAACTTTCAGCTTTGGACTAACCAAGATCATGACTCAATCCAAAACTGACAAAATTCTATGCATAAGCCTGTGGAGGCTATCCTCATGCGTTAGTCCATGGGCGCTATCCCACACGTAAGCCTGTGGAGGCTATCCCATGCATTAACCCATGGGTCCTATACTATGTTTTAGCTCGTGGAGGCTATTCCGTGCATAAGTTCGTAGAGGCTATCCTTATGCATTAGCCCATGGGTGTTATACCATGCTTAAGTCCGTAGAGACTATCCCACATATAAGCTCGTGGAGGCTATCTCCATGCATTAGCCTATGGGCGCTATCTCATAACGAGATTAGTCCAAATCATATCTTATGTCCGATTTATATATTATTTTATCAGTTACTATTTATACAATGAATTTCTCTCAAATTTAAGATAACTTTTTTACATAATCTTGTTCTCAATATTTGATACGTATAATAAACATATGAATATATTTATATCGGAAACATATCATCATATGCTAAACCAAATCTCACAATACAAATCCAGTAGTACAAACCAATAAACATATATATATATATGGTGACCAAGTATAGAAATTTTTACCTCTATCGCAATCCAACGCAGCTATAATGCTATCAATCCATACCTAACATGTCCAGTCAATTTAATATCAATATAACATTAACTTATCTCTTATCAATTACTCGCCATATCAATGCATCAATTATTTAGTAATTACCTAATTTTAGAGTTCTAATATTCGAATTATCCATATTCTCTATTCTCCTTTAATTAAAATAAAGGGCCAGGGCCTTACCTCAATTTAGAAACTAGAGTGTAGAATCTCGTTGGGCTTCTTTCTTTGCAGATGACTGTAGCTCCATATAAAACCAGAGCTTGATTATGAAAATAGATTCGTATAGGAAAATATACGAGGCTAACTAGATGAGAATGCCCAATTGTTTGAATTGGTTAGCACAATATAACTCAATCCATCTGATCAAGAAATATATATCTAATCAAGAAAAAGATAATAGATCAGGGGTTATCAATTGTTGGTCCAATGATAGCTGACAATAGTCGGATGTAGGATGGACAGGGTCGACTAGGTAGTAGCATCCATAATTCGGGTTGGTCCGCTCTGGCCAATCAAACTAGTCAAATCATGAAACAAAAATTAAACTATGGTATAGGTAGCACAATAGAAATTTATGATGATAGAGTCCAACGATGCTCGACAATGGTCGGGGTAAAGCTAGCGCGACGGGTGGTCGCAGTGACACTGGTCTAGGACCCTCTATTGGGGTCAACCTGGATCTACAAAGAGAATATTTAAGACCCTCCTGCTGGGTCCAAAGAACCATGCAAAAAGAGAGAAATGGATAAGAGAAAACCAAGAGAGAGGAGAGAGGAGAGAGAAAGAAGAGAGAGAGGAGAAGAGATGGAGAAACCTTTTTTCTCTTCTTCACGAAGAGGGGAGGTTATCTTCCCCTTCGTCTTCAATCAGAACCAAGGCAGCAAGGGTGTTCCAGCCCTTGAAGGAAGCGGCGGCTACTGGCGGCTCCCAATCGCAGTCATCATCGGCAACGGTGACCAACCAATGAAAGGAAGAAGGAGAGAGGAAGAAAGCGAAACAAGGGATGATAAATCTCGGCCTAGATCGTGGCCGATCCCACCGATAAATGGCCACATGTTCTTAGTGGTCCCAGAAGGTGGCGGGGCTCGACCAAACCCGACAACAGTGGAGCTCAGAAGAATAAGAAGCATGCCCTCTTTCGGACGTAAATCCAATGATTTGCTAGCTCGATTCAAGGTGGCAAAGGCTATAAAACCAGTAAAAGAAAGGGAAGGAGGCATAGAGCAATTATCTCAGTCTGATGAGGTGGTTCAACCATGTTTAATCGAGTTTATTTTACAATAAAAATCTCTGAATGCAACAAACGATATATTGGCATACTTAAATAGCAGCAAGCTAGCTTGGATAATACATATGCAAAATCAGGATCTGAACTGCACTTTGTCTATAATCTAAAGATAATTATTATTTTTTAAAAAAATAAAACGATTAATCAAAACTAGATTACATAGGATGAATAGATTGAGCCCATTAGCCCAACAGCCAACCATATATGCTTGCCTCGATCCATGTAAATTGACTCGTGTCTACAGCACAAGTGCTTGACAGCCACTTAATTCACAGATGATGTTCGCTCGCATAGTTGCATCCATAGTTGAGTCCCTGGAGTTACATCGCCAATTATTCAGATCTTATCCTAGGATTAGTTAAGCTTTTTGTGAGCAGCTCTGATTTTGCTTATGATTAGTGTTTAGCAAGAATCTTTGTACTCACTCCAATCGGCACCTGCTGTCATGATCATTCATTGAAAGTTCTTAATTTTTTAGATCAAACCATTCTTTGAAAGTTAGGCTCCATTTGGGGAGTTTTTGGAGGGCTGAAAAGTACTTTCTGGCCCTCCAAAAGTACTTTTAGATAGAAAAATGGTATTTGGTAAAAATTTCGAAAAGCTGTTGAGCTTTTTCGGAAAGCTAAAAAAAGCTTTTTGGCAAAAACTCCATTTTGGAGCTTTCCGAAAACGTTGTTTTGAGCTTTGTCGGAAAGCTCTATTTTTGACCAAAATACCCCTATTTTTTTTAAAAAAATTTCCTCTCCAAACGCTCATCTCACTGCCCATTCCCCTGCCACCCCCCCCCCCATGCCACCGCCCCCATGGTGGGGAGGTGCCGAAAAAGAGGAAGAAGGGGCGGTCTTCCCCTTCTCGTGGCCGCCGCCGACAACGATGTCTCTGTCACAGATGGGGAGGTGCCGAAAAAGAAGGAGGTCGACCGGTCGCCGCAGATGTCCCCGCCCCCATGGTGGGGAGGTGACGAAGAAGAGGAAGAAGAAGGGGGCGCCCTCCCACTTCTTGCAGTCGCCGCCGGCCACGATCGCCTCCTCCCGCGTCCGCCACGGCTCGGCCCCTTTCCGGCGCCGTCGACCTCGCGGGAGCAGAGTACTTCGCAGGGGGCCAGCCGCGGTCACCAAGACTGCCGCAGGCGCCGCCGGCCACGACCTGGCCCCCTCCCGCGGCCGCCGTGGCCTAGCCCCCTTTCGGCCTCGCCGGCCGCATGGGAGGAGAAGAAAGGAGAAGGGGGGAGAGGAAAGAAAGAGAAGAAAAAGAAAAGGGAAAAAAAGAAGAAAAGGAAAGAAAAAAAAGAAAAGAATAAGTAAATAAATAAATAAATACATAAATAAATATATATAAATGAATGAATAAATAAATAAGATAATAAATAAATATATTTCAATAAATATATATACGAATGAATGTATAAATAAATAAATAAAATAATGAGTGAGTGGCAAATAATCTGATTTTTATGATATTGATAGGTACAGTGAATTTGTCACCATTGTTATATTATACTATAAATATAATATTATATTACATTATATCATAATAGATTAATATGTTATGTTAAATAATTTAATATTATGTAATATTACGGAAAATTAATTTATACTAATAATTATAATATTTTATACCTTTATTATTGTATTATACTATAAATATAATATTATAATATATTATATCATAATACATTAATACGTTATGTTATATAATTTAATATTATGTTATATTATGAAAAATTAATTTATACTAATAATTATAATGTTTTATACCTTTATTATTGTATTATACTATAAATATTATATTATACTACATCATATCATAATACATTAATATGTTATTTTAAATAATTTAATATTATGTTATATTATGAGAAATTAATTTATATTAATAATTATAATATTTTATACCTTTATTATTGTATTATACTATAAATATAATATATATTACATTATATCATAATACATTAATATGTTATATTAAATAATTTAATATTATGTTATACTTTAATAATTATATTACTATTATGCTATGCTATACAATGTCATATTACTATATTATAATAATATTATTTTACATTAAAGTAATATTATACTATATGGTATATTATGTATTAATATATGTTATATTTTATTATGCTCTGTTGTATAATACTATGCAATGTCCTTTATGGTAATTTTGTCATACAAAAATACTTTCTCAGTTTGTTTACCAAACACATGTTAAAGTGCCACAATACTTTAGAAATGCAGTTAGCAAACAGCAAACAGCTTTTTATAAAAGCTCTACTTCAGACAGCTCTACTTCCAACAACTCCCCCAAATAGGCCTTAGTCATAGGGTTTAAGATAACTACTTTTAATATCATTTTTATAGCCCTTCATAATAATATCCAATTAAGGCCCCCCTTTTTGTTATATATAGATACATAAGACTATTGCCATTAGCTTATGGTAATTATGTAATGGTTATAAAGTAACTATTAATCACTTTTTACTTCATCTTCACCTCTACAGAGAAAAAAAGTTAAAAATATTTGATCTCAGTGACAGCAGGAGTGTATATATATATATAACGAAATCAATCAATGAAGAGAGAGAACTGTCAAGAAGGAGAAGAAAAAAAGTGCGAGTAATATATTTGGTGCGCAGCAAATCAATGCATTCTAGGGCTAAATAGGTAACTAGCAGTTGCTATTTCAGTGATAACGTGGAAGAAATTAAAAAAAGGTAAATAAGCTTGGCATGCCAAAAATGAACAAAGATAGAGATTTAAGGTCTCTTAATAGCATTCTTTATGGGTTCATTGGAAGCCATTTCAGGCTTCAATAGTGTGAGAGCAAGGTCACGTATACTGTAGCTTGTAAGATTCTTGTTTGACTGTTGGACTAGTGATCCAGGGGTCCAATTCCATGAGAAAGTCCAAGAGTTAGTTGTACCATGGGCTCAGTCCATGAGGGTTCCCACCTTGTTAGATGACTCCTGCGTATTCCTAGGACTATGCCAAGAAAAAGAAAAAAAAAGGTAAAACGTGTGGGACAAGAAAAGATAGATTTTTCAGGACGACGAGAGCTTGGAGAGGTATTTCCTAGTTGAGAGAACTTATAGAGGCAACATTGATAAGCAAAAGGCTTAGAAAAGATACTCTTGAGAAGCGATGAAGAGGCCGACTCTAGGGTGCAACCCCAATCCCCAGATCCAGGCACCATCTAGTCTTCGGGCCAGCTGCCCCCCTTGCTAAACTATAGAAGGCTCTTGACATCGCCTTTGGGATGTAGGAAGATCTCCAAACTGGCGTATCAGAGTAATCATGAACCGCTCAGTTTCGGAGGTTGAGCGGAGGGCGGCCTGGACAGGGATTATCAACGCAAGGCAAGTTCTGAGGGTGGACCACTTGGTTATTAAGGAAGATTTAACGACGGTGATTGGTTGGATCCAGAGTCAAATAGTGTTCGGTGCTGCCCACCCGCTCCTACTTGATGTCTGCAGGAGTATGAGGGAGTGCATATCTTGGGTGGCAAAGCATGTCTGCCGTGAAGCAAATAGTGTTGTAAACTGTGTTGTATCTTTGTGACGAAGCATTTTGGAGAAGTACTTTGGCCAACTCTTCAACTATTCCGAGTGGAGCGGCATTTTATTTTTTAATTTTATTGGAAGTATTCATACTAAGCATATATGACCCGTCCATCGAAAAAAAAATATATATATTGCCGAAGGATTCTCTATAGAGCATTTGGTAGAGATACCAGAGAGCAATAAAGCAAGTTTTCTTCCTGGAGTACTTTTTCCAAGGCTGTTTGTTGTTTGGAAACCTAGAGAGATAACTTTGTATTTCTCAAATTTTATATGTTATCTCAAGTATAAGGCAAAGGGTTTGAGAGACTTTACTTCTTTGTTCTGATTTAATGGTAAAATTTCTGCTTTATTCATCCCATGGCCTTTTCCTCTTGCAGGTTTTTATCTCGATATTTTGGTGCACTTCTAATGCTTAATGCGTTACGTCTAGTTAAGTACTATGTTTCGCTATTGCTATTGCCGTGTTTTTGATGTAAACCCCCTTTTCCGTTTTTTTTTTTTTTTGGGTTCAAAAATTGAGTCGGAGTTGTGAAATCCCATAATATAGTTGTGGAAAACATTTTAAACGTCCATTCACCTTGGAAAGGCAACCCTAAGTAAGTAACTAACTCCAAACAAGCTAATGAGATGCATAGTGTGCATTATTAGATTTTCTACAACACATTAGAAAATGATAATATAAGTTTATCAACAAAAAAAAAAGAAAGATTAAATACCTATATGACCCTGGTGAAACATGTCAGTTGGAATTGTTGAGTTTTCAAATGATGCCCAGCCTTTTGGCCCTTATTCCTAGTATAAGCCAATAGATTATAAACGTAGCTTTTGAAATATCTTATGTTTGTCTAATAAAGGCCAGGTAGCTTTGCCGCCCTCATCATTAAAAAAAAAATAATCCTATATTAGGTTGGAGTTTTTAAAGAAGAAAAATGAGAAACTAGTTTTTCATAGCTCATGAAAGAAAAAACTCATATAAAATATGAGAAAGTTCAATTTCTACTAGCTAAAAATTGGAATAATTATTTTCTAAATGTAGACTTAAAATTTTAGATAGAATAGGGTAAGATTTTTTTCTTTATGAAGAATATAACAAGTACTGGACACAACTTTTACAGAAAACTAGATGCTCAACCAAGTATAAATTATTTTGAAACATATCATTTTTTTAATAATTAATTAAATATATAAAAAATATTTTTTCAGACAACATATATTTAGATATTCAATTTTTTGGAAAAAATACTTCAGTCAGAAAATTTTTTGCCGTGGACGAACTGAATTTACTTGTCGTGTATCCCAAAATCCATGGTTAGCGGTGAGGTTCGAGGTGGCGTCCGATCGTCGGGATGCTCCCATGTTTCCGGTTTGGCAAACAAGACAATAAATAGAATGAGATCCAGAGTCAATGCCAAAGGCATGGTTAAGAGAGCTCAACTCGTTGCATCCCACGACATTTTTTGGTCAGTCCAAGGACTAGATTTTTCGTATGGAGCAAACTTTCACAACCCACTTCATATGCGAAGTCGCTTCTCCGTGGCGCATTCACCCAAAAGTTTGGGCCTTTCGGGCCATGCACGGAGACGAGACCGGAGAGGCAAACCGTGAACTTTAGCATTGCTGCTTTGGATTCATAAATACTACCCACTGCATGATCCAAAGGATGGCAAGTACTAACATTTTAAATGACATTTCCAGGAAATCTCCAGCTCGCACGTAGTTTAAAACTTTATGAAATAATAATTGTTTAAGATTCTAAAACTTGATGTTTTAGCTATACCATTTGACCCAACCAGATTTGAAAAAAAATAATTAAAATACCAATTAATATTTGTATAAAAGTTTTAAAAAAAACAACTAAAACATGATTCAAACAATAAAATCTGAAAAAAAAAGAGCTTGAGCAAACAATAACTTCTTAATTTACTATTTTGTAATATTTATTTAGGTTATCATGGTTTATTAAATTGAGCCACAACCGACCGGCGGTCAAATTGCTTGACCCGGCAATGGAATATTTCGGTTTGAACAAGTTAAAACATTGATATTTGGTCCCTCGTCCGATTAAATTTCAGTGTTACTGGTGAGATTGAGCAAAGATTTATAGCATGCTAACATAAATCAACCTCCTCTCGCAACTATCTGCATCATTTGTGCCCTCTCTTTCGTAAAACTGAGCTATATAATATTCTTTTCCTCGAATGATGTTGTCCATTGTTTAATTGATAGCATGGATGGATGGTTAGCTTGTCTGCCCACTTAATGGTGGCTAGCTTTTTTTCTGTCCAATGATCACTGTGATTATAGTGCCACATGTAAATTGATTATAATGAAAACAAGTGGGAGGAAAAGAAAAAATATTGTGGAAAATAGTGACTATAAACAAGTGTGCCACCAAATATTGCATGAAACTATAAAAGAATTTTCCACATCAAATACTTGAGAAATGGCTTGTCAAATTTCACTATCAAATTTCCTCTTTCTATAAAATAATTATCTATGCAATTTAAATATCATAGTTATCGGCTCACTCCATATGTACTAGATGAATGGAGAGGAGATTGACCTTGTCCATGCTGGAGATAGGTGAGGATTAATTAGATGAAAATGAGGTAGTGGTGCCAATTTGTTGTGCAATGAATCCCTCCTAACTATCATTCTAAGGGCATGGTCTATTTGATTGGCCTGATGTGGGTTGGACCCCTCGTATGTGCCTCGCACGTGAAGCTTGGAAGGAAGACTCTCGATAGAAATCTGCCTCCTCTTCCGATTCCGCTAGAAGAGGGGACCTAGGGCAGCCGGATTCCGATGAAGCCTCAGGGCTTCTCTATAAAATAAGTCGCCCTCTCCTCCTCTAAGTATCCTACTATCGATTCTACCCTTGGTCACCAATGATTCCAAGCTTTCTTCATTGAGATTTTTGAGAGTTTTTCGTCGAGCCAATATCGAAACTTTACCAAAAATTGAGGTAATGAACTCCTAAACCCTCTTCTACCTCCTTCATTGTCCTAAGGTTGCTATTGCCGGCCGAATTAAGGATCATTGACTGTCGAATTTTGTTGAACATGGCCTCCCCTGTCTTTGTTTTTTTTCTTTTTTTCTACTGGCCAACCATTGTGACTGACTACTATAGTAGTAGCTTGTTGCTGCCGTGACACACCACCTTTAGCCACCGCCATGCTTAGGTCGAGCTTTCCTAAGAGAGAGAGAGACAGAGACCTCCATCATTCTCTACAAGATATTCTCTCTTTTTTTTGTTTCTCCCTCCTCTCTATTCCTTTCTCTTTCCTCTCTATAGTTGATCCAAGGAATTTAGTGGAAGGGACTCAAGAAACTCAGTGGTGAACCCTAGTAGAAGGGGTAGGCTATTGAATTTCACTTTATGTTTTTATTATGAAGATTAGACATGATTTTGTATTTTAGAGTAACCATCTAGGTAAGAAGATGCTGAGCAGGCAACTCCTCACTCTAGTTTTTAGATCAAGGTATAGGTCGATATAGGCTGTGTTTAAGTCTGTCATTTGTAAAGGTAGGAATCTATGCACATGATCACCTATATATACATTTATTTATGTATTTATGAATTATTTATTGGTGATTTTTGGTTTTTTGTAGATGATTATTTATGAATTTATTGTTTAAGAAGTGCTTGAACTAGTCAAGTTAATTGTGGATAGCCAACCATGGGCAGAAACATGGTACATGAATAGCCAATTATGAGTAGGAACGTGGTATATAGGCAAGAATGTGGTATGTTGGTTTATCGGTCATGAACTCGAGCGTGGCTATGGTTAGCGCAAAATCAAATTTTAACTGTTGATAGATTCGGAGACTATTAATGCATGAGAAATGAATGTTAAGTCACATGAAACCACCATTGAGTAATTGATGATATTTGTGATAGATTTTTAGATGATATATGATGTGTGTTTGTGTGTGTATATATATTTATTTAATGGAGTTATACCGGATGTTTGATAAGAGATTTTATTGTTTATATTTTCGCTATGGTATTATTTATTTACTTATCTTTATCATGACTTTAATTTTATATAGTTGTCGGTATGTGAGGATTCTTACCGGCCTGTAAAACTCACATCATTTTTTTATTTTTTCTTTTAGAGTTGAAGAATACTTAGTACTTAGCTATGGTTTGGAATCTTGGTGAAAGGATGAATGGTTAGAACGTCATTGATACCGGTCCAATAATTGAAAATTTATAATTAGAAAACTCATATCATTTATAAATGATGTAAATCTTATTATGAAAAGATATTCGTATTGTCCAATAATATTGAAGTTACTATGAATTTACAAACATTGCATATTCTATTCAATCTTATCTTGGAAAGTGTGCAGCCATATCACGTGGCCAATTTGGATGATGGATTCGAAGCTCGATAATGATAACATTGCTTCCATCACATTGTACTGTTTTTACATTTTTTTTTTTAGAGACTAACTGCTTGAATGTCAACAAAATTGCGAACATTGCTATAATCAACATACTATGGATCTCCAAACTACGAAGCTAAAGCATGGATGATTGTTATCACATGAGAAGAACGGCTGATGCCTGCAATCCAATCTAATAAATACACTTTTTAAATATCATTTTTTAAATGCAATCCCTCATTTAAAAGTTTGAATTAATAGGAGTCTATTTTTGTTAAAATAGGAAGTCTATGTAGAGTTATATACATAAATATATCTATTTGTGTGTATATACATATATTTATATGTGCATGTATAAATGCTGCAGCAGAAGAGCAGCTCAGAACCATAGATGAAAGATCAAGTATTTTACACCGTAATAGAAGCGATGAATAGTCAGCTGTTATGCAAAAGCACGAATATTGCACGCGTCACCGTTAGTGATATATGATTCAGATAGCCAAAGATATGCGTATAGCCTAACCTCATCCTTCTGGAGAGATCTGAACTCAGAGCAAAACGATAAACAAAATCAACGTCACCTGTGAGCATAGCTTACGTTCGTCGCCGAACTTTGCCCAGTAGCCGGACTTTGGACACTGTTCCATTAGCCAACCATCCCAATACTTAGATTATAAATATAAGCTCGCATGTCCATGGTCATCCATGACACCTACCATCTCAGTTTGGCAGGTGCATTTAATTCCATGATTTTGAAGGAGGCCTTCTTCAACTTTTCTATGTCGAGGACCAGCAATTGGCCACCAAGGAGGACAGGATAGAAACGGCTTACCATGACGTTGTCTACGTGGTTCTGCTCCCTATGTGAAGAACTTGTTCGATGTTGACTTTGAAAAGATGTCGTCCAAATCGAAGCACTCTTCTCTTCGATGCCATTTACTTTCCGTCTCTTCATCTCATGCCCCTTCACCAACTTTGTCAACTATATTATATTTTTCTTTGCGAGCAGAGTGCACAATATTTGTTACTCGGTTCGCGTTGGTGCAAACGCTCGCCTCGAGTATCCCACTCGCCATCCTCATCTCCATCATCCAGATTCATCATTCTTTAGTCCATTGTCGAAGGAGAAAAAAAAAACAGGGGGAAGACAGCAAGAAGAAAGAAAGAGAAATGGCAAGGGTGTTCTTTCTCCTGTGTCTACTTCTACTAATTTCTGAGACTGATTCAAGAAGGTTGATGATGGTGCTTGACGAGCCAACCCCTGCTTCAAACTCTCATGCAAGTTTACCTCTCTCTCTCTCTCTAAAAAAAGATCATGACTTCTTGGTTAGCTTGAAGGGAAAGGAATAGTTTCTAAAGTATTGTTCTTTTCTTCTTTTCTTTTTTTTTGGAAAGAAAGAGTATTGTTTTCGAAGTTTAGACGCCAGTCGGCAAGCTTTTGGGCTGTACAATCCCACCTACCATCACTTGAAAAATCTGTCTTTTATTCTGATTACCGATGATTTCTTCTTTTTCTTGTTTGATTATTTCTATGCAGGAGCCGAGCACCGAGCAAGAAGGATGCGAACGTTTCAACAATCAGTGTGTGATGGGAAAGTGGATGGAAGCTCAGACGGATTATATCTACACCCAAGATGTCAAAGATCCATGATTTCCTTCTGAACTTGCTTCTACTTCTCCGGGTCTCTCTTTTCGTCCTCTTGGATTTGGATATGTTGAGTCCTAGAAACAATTGATGACCTCTGCTATCTGTCACGGGTTTTTTCTTTTTCTTTTTCTTTTTCAAAAAAATGTATATGTAGTTGTTTGTCTGACTGTTATTTGGTATTTGTTTTGGTCATCGAATCTACTACAAGGAATTTGCAAAAATATCCATCTAGCTATTCTTATCTGCTCGAATGTGTCTACTTGAGAGCAAACAACTATGTTGGTTCCATCTTTGTTGCCTTAGCTATCAAGAATGAGATCCAGCACCACCTACTTGAACTGGTTTAGGAATTATGGTTTAGAACTTGGATCGATCTTCTCCCTCTGTTGCCAAAGCTTCCTAACTTGATTATCCACCATCTATGCATCAAGCAAAGGTGGGTGACTGGACAGGGTTGGACGCGTCTATGTGCTCGCCCCTGTTCTAATCCAACTTTGGCAGCAGCACAAAAATGACGAGCGATGATGAAACTGAGCCCTTCGGCTCAAACAAACCGAAGAGGATCCGATTATGCTGAACGGTTTTGGTAGATCTGTTTGCCATAGGATGCGCCGGCTTGGAGATAGAGGTGAAAGCGGATCGAATAATGTTCATCTAGATCTATTTTTGCATCCGACTGATATTGATAGCTGTCACAAAAACAAAAAACAATATCGATATAGATAAATAACTACTTAGTTTGTATCGAAATGACTATTTTTGTTTGTAATTTTATATTGTATTCATAAATTTTCAGAGAAAATAAGGACTATATTAACATATTATTGACTTAACCTTCCATACAAAGAATTTTGTGGTAATAAGTTTAACTATCTAGCTTATACTCATATTTATATTTATACTTCCAATATTCGCTATCGGCATCCATTTAATATAAATATGAATATGAATTTTTGTATATGATTAAATCTATATTCGTATTCATCAAATAAAAAATAGATACAAATATGGGCATATTGATATTTGATATCCAATTCGTTTTCGATCTTACTTGGAGGTTTGTGATACTAATCTTAGATATTTAAATTCTTATGTGCATGCAAAGTAATAACACATCAAATTGACCATTCGTGGGTCTAACCTGACCTCAACTCCAACCAAGTTGGCTTAGATATTTGAACCAATACTTGGAAAATTAGCATTGAGCTGAATCCTGTATATCAATACCAACCGCCCAGCCACGAAGAGATGTTTGTCGCTGCATTTGGTGGTTTAAAACTGATCTATTGTATGTCATGAGATTGAACTAATATTTTGACAATTAATTATTTATAACAATAAAAATTTCTTTTAATAATATATATGTCTTATTTTTAGATATTCTCAAATTTTTACTATTTACAATGTTAAAAATATTAATAAGTTATATATATTTCTTTATATTATATATTTTATATATTTTCTAAAATTTAAATTATTCCTAATTATTTTTTTTTATTTATGTTGCATTAAAGAGTTACGTAGAATGCGGACCTATGTTATCTAAACTATAGTAATTAAAATAGAAAATATATCAATAATTATGCATTTTTTTTATCATATTTAGATTTTCTATATTTGAAACTTTGACATGTTTTAGTGTAAGTCTAATTTGATCAATTGACCCGATGGTCAGACTAGTGACCTGATAATCCAAACCTTTTTACTGGTCATTGTTTTTGTCCAAGTTTAACTCAAGTGTTGATGGAGGCATGGATGTAGCAGCTAGGGCTTCTTCATCAAAGGTCAGCAGCGAGAAAGTAGATAGTGGCAAAAATTTGAAGGGAGGCATTCCAGATTAGAGATCAAAGATAAGAAAGACGGAGTATGTATCAAAATGAAAGGTCGACAGGGAAAGAGAGAGATGAGAATGATGAGGGAGATGACGAGCAAGAAATTTATGCTAGAAAATATAAAAAATAGTTGAAAATGTACAAAATGATACAAAGATAGGAAGAAATAATAAATGTATCTCTAGGATTGATTCTAAATTTATACTATTCAAAATTCAAATTCAAAATTTCTCAAATCATTGATCCTTAAGATGTGGCTTGTTATGAAGCTGAGATGGAAATACCGCTGAGATGGAAATACTGCTAGCACTCCTCTGCATGCTGAGATAGGTATCACCGAGAGCTTGTAACGCAACTATTGAAAATGTTGGAAGGAAAGTCTTTAGTGAATATATAAACGAATTGATCGTTGGAGGAGATGAATTGAACATGAAGTTAACAATGAGCCACTAGCTCTCGAACGAAATGTAAACTAATTTCAATATGCTTGGCCTAAGAATGAAACACGAGATTGGCAATGAGATATATGGCAAATAAATTGTCACACCAAAGTATAGAGAGTTGAGAAAGTGAGATATCCAATTTTTGTAGAAAAGATTGAATCGAAATTAGTTCAACAATACAATTACAAAGCTTTTTGTATTCGGATTCGATAATCCAAAGTATAGGGGCCTGAGATAGAGATACTGCAAGCAATTACGATTATTTTTAGAAGACATCCAACTGCAAACCTCGGAACAGGTTGTGTTCCCAAAATGATTGGGATGCAGGCAGCTAGCTATTTCCAAAAATACCTTGCATTTTATTTTGGATCCTGGACATTATTATCCTAGAAGCCTGACTAATTCCAACTAAATAGAATCTGTTCCAGCCATGAAAGAAGCTCTCTACTTGATAGTATCAACTCTGGAAAATATGCCAGGCTGAAGCTGCAAACCTTAAAGGGCTGAAGGAGTTAGTTTTCTTGAATACATACAACCTAGGCAAGAATATTAGAATAAGGTAGTATGACAATTACCTTTTTGTTTCAACCAAAATAAGTTGTATTGGTCCGAACCGGATAGTAAAGATATACCATATTGTACCGGTTCGGTACCGGCAGTATACCGATACTCAGTATGGTAAAAAAAATCGTACTATACCATACCGATATTGTACCAGTGTGACATTAGTATAGGATCCGGTACCGAGACAAAAAATTTTGATTTCAAGCAAAACAGTATAGAGGATAATTAAAAAAATTAAAGTACAATGGACAAAGCACGTGGAAAGAAACAAATATATTATTTTTATGTACTTAAAAGAGCATGAAAACACACGCTGGCGTATGAATTTGGAAATCATGTTCCTATCCGAGCATGGCTTCTAGAGATTCAACATTTTCAACAAAGGAATGAATTAAAAAGCATTGAACATCATGGCATGCTTTTCAAACATCCAATGCTCATTAACACAAAACTGATACCGAACTAAAGCTGCAATTCTTAATTACATGGTCAAATATTACTCCTAAACCACCAAAAAGTTTAGTATAAGCTACCTAACTCCAATCTCCAATGAGTATTATATGCCGATATAATACCCGTTCTCAAACAATAAATTAGACAATATCACATTGGATGCCCGGCATTGGTACGCACCTTAGAAGACCAAAATTCTCATTTTCACATGGATGACAAAAAGAAGATAAGCTCGAGGGCTTGCTTAGATGGTATTACTTTTTGTGGTCTCTACAAGAGATCGAGAGATGGATTCTGATATTCAAACATCAATGTCATATATTAAAGTGCGTCAATCGGATGTTGTACAAAGTAAAATTCTTCTACGGAAATATGAAGCAGTTTAATGAAAACATGAACTCCTTATGACACCGACCAAGTATATGAACAGATATTTTATCTCAATCCTAGTCTAAAGATTGTTACCAAAAGAAAAGGAAAAGCATTAGCCTAACGACTATTTATTTTCTTATGGTCAATCCCTTTTTTCTTTTAAACTTTAATTAACCCCATGACCACCTAAAATCCCCATCTATTTCCTGGTTTTAATGCCTGAATCGACGGACTAGACTTCTCTCATACTGTCAGTTTTGGTATCGGAGGCGCGAAATCCACCCTTTTCCTGCAACAGTTTGATGCCGGGGTATTGGTGGCTTGAGTTGTCATAATGGACATGAAATCAGTGTAAAAAACCTCTTCTGAAGACTATAGATATCAATAAACATGGACAATTGAAGCACATCATGGAAGAGTCGATCATCTCTAGTTCTCAGCAGCACAACAATTAAAGCAGTAGGGAGACTTTTAGTGACTATTAACATAATTATGAGGAAATAACTTTGGGAAATCCACGTAGATGCATGTATTAGATAACACAATTGTGACAGGGAAGTTAAACAGAATAAATTGTAGCGAGAATCGGCACCATGGACATTGTTGAATTGTCTTTGGAAGGTTGACACCTATCTGTAATATTGAGAACATATAAAGTTGTTTATATGCAACTTTGGCACACATGCTTATTATTTTTAAGCTGGTTTCAATGTCTTAACAGCCAAAGGGGAGGTTATGGTTCAATTTTTAGCATGGTGAATTTGACAAGGCTTGGTAGCTACTACTAGAGCTATTGCTTAAAATTAGGTTAAAACTTTCTGCAATTGGTTGGTAATGGTGCTCCATTCCTGCTCATAATATATACCCCTACCTGGCAGTATAAAGTCCTCTTTATTTAGCAAAAACCCCATTGTTTCTTTAGGGTGCTTCTCTAACATCATATGGCTCTTCATATTATGTAAGTGTTTGCTTTGTTTCATTTATGAATTTCTTTCTGGATAATATATGGATGAACTCGGATTCCATATCATGTTTGGATAATTTGAGCTATATGAAGCTTAATATACGGGATGGATGGTATAACATTCTCGATTAGTTTGATGCATAGGAATGTGTTGCAGAACTGTAAGACTATTACAGATCAGTCTACCTATAGAAAAGTCCTGGAAAAGATCATTTGCCCAACTCTCTTATGGGCTCCCTGTGGATAACAGTACCTATACTATAATACTTTTCCTACCACCAAGTACGACCTTACTTTCGATGCCTGCGGACTCCAGTCTAATTGCAGAAGCTTACAAAACATAGCATGGATACTGATCCATAATTGCTAGGCTAATTTATTGTCATCTTCATTTCTTCAGAAAGGGAAATTTTGCGATAGATGATTAAGCATTGTGCTCTTTTGAAGCATCGATGAAGGTGAGCAGAACTCAAAGAAATGAAGCATGAAAACAAAACACAACCAAATCTTACCCCTCTCCATGTTCTCAAGAAGAAAGAAATAAAAAAATAAAAAAGAAGCACTATATTGTTACCGTTGGAATGAACAAGCTTCAAACTTGGATTACAAGCCTTGGATATTCTATGTTACTTGTGATTGATCCCAAAACAACAGAATGCCTTTATATTCATTTGCAGATAGCTTCTCTTAGAACTAGTTGGCATCCGTACTGAATTCCAAGCTTCTCATCCGAAAACATATAGGAAAGATCTTCTTTTCATAGCAGCAAAAAGAAAGCATTCATATTATCATTTTTCAGTTGTCTTCCTCACCTTGGAACTGGTGTGGAAAAGAGTACCACCATCTTCCCTGTGAGA
The DNA here is from genome assembly GCF_009389715.1 of Phoenix dactylifera. Lineage (NCBI taxonomy): Eukaryota > Viridiplantae > Streptophyta > Magnoliopsida > Arecales > Arecaceae > Phoenix > Phoenix dactylifera. The sequence continues at coordinate 63,585 of NW_024068789.1, forward strand.
AACACCAATCCTTCCTCCTTTTCTCATTTTGTTCACCCCGCAAACCTTGTTGGATGAGTATGATGAGTGCTGATTACGCTCATCGTCTTCAAGCTCATTGTCATCATCATCATTATTGGGAAGACCCATTACACTACTTCGATCACATTTTGTATCACCATGCCTGTGCTGAATTGGTCCACTAGAAGCATCTGAAGCCATGGAATCATTATCTTCATCATCTTCATTGCCACCATTGCTTTTGTTGCTGTTGCGATCACTATCATGATCCTCTTCCTCATCATTAGATACGACTTCAATGTCACTATCTCCACCATCATGCATGGGGGATGCAAGGTACATGGTCCAACCAGACTCACAGCTGCTACATTCTTCTGCCTCCCTGATGAGTGGGGAAGACTCCATATCTGAGGAAGAAAGAAAACACAGAACCGAGAAGGGAACCCAACAAACTGAGAAAAAGTTCACTTCAACTCCAACTTCTTTAATAGCCAAACATTTACTCCATCTACCACATCATTAATTAGGATGAGTGACACCTACTACCTGAGAATTTACTGCATCTTTGAATCATCTGACAGTTCTATGAACAGCAGGCAGCTTTGGAGCAAGAGACAGAAACACATATTACTAGAGGAACAGAATAGATGAAGGTCATTAATTTTGAAGGATCCCATCTTCTTAACTTTTTTTTGTCTTGCAGACAGAATGCTCTTAAATAGGAGAGGCAGCCAATCCTCATCACCGCTGCCAGCTACGCTTTTGACAACTTTTAATTCTCTGTCTTGCCTTCAGACCCTAGAAGGCCACCTTTTTAAGCAAAATGTTGGGGCTGGAGTTGGTGAAGTTGTCAAAAGGGTATCTTCATCAATTATCCAGCTGCCCTTAGTGTTCCTCTTTTACTTGCCTCTCACTACCCTATAGGGAAGAATGCAAACGTTTATCAAGGACAGGACAATGCTTTAATGTAGATGGTGGCCGTGTAGCTTAAAGCAGGCTTTTTTGCAAAGTGGTCTTGTTTTAATGGTGTGAGGACAGAAAGCTACAATCTTTTATACCATGCAGGTGTAATTATCTGCATGAACACGACTTTCTCCATAATTTATGGCGCCTAATGTTTCACATGTGAACTTGATAAAATATCAATGGCATTTGGATTGAAACTAGGATCTTAGGCTCTGCAATTTTTAAGTGTCACATTCCCCTCAATCTAGGGTGTCTTGTTAGTAGGTGGTCTCACAAAGATGATCAACTGGCCGAAATTGCACCGACTCCTTGTTGCTAGTTGGCCATTAAATTCTCTTTGTTTGCTGGTAAGTTAGGCAGGTTCCCATCCGCAGTGTTCATAATCAAGAAGGCTAAGGCACTCTGCTATCGACTAAATTGTGAGAGAGAGAGAGAGAGAGAGTGGGCAGAGAAACTTCATCCTATCTATAACTGATAGGAAGTGGGATCATGTAAAGAACTTAATACATACCTTTAAGCTAGGTTAGAGCTTATGTATCTAGATTCCATAAGCAGTGTGTTGGAAGCATAGGAAGGCATGTTCATTCCGACAAAAAAAAAAAAAAAAAATCCATTCAGAAAAAAGAAAAAGAAAAAGAGGGAGCATTGGAAAGCATGGAAAATTCGACAGTTGGGTAAGAGTTAGAATGAAGGAGCTCTTAACTAATGCAAACTTGTGGATGTGATCTAAGTAATGGAAGGGATGGCTGCTAACGTCACCCAATCTAGATTGCCAAAATCTAGCATTGATTGGAAGGTGACCATATTTTTGAAAAAAAAAATCTCCCTAACTCTATGCTCGTGCTTTGCTGGCTCAGGTGCCAACCTGCACTTATACTACTTCAAATCAGTGCCTAAAGAATGAGATATTTTTATCTTATAAGATGTCATAATTTTGGATAAAATTTTGTTACTGATTTCTTGTTTTAATTGAACCGATGTTGCTGATTCATAGTCTTTCTTGCTAGCCTTGAAATTCTTGATTTATTGTTATGATTTCCTTGAGTTCATACTTTTTTTTTTGTGGTAATAGGAGTGCAGATACCTGCTACAAATGTATGAAGGTAATGCCGGAAGCGCCTGCGCTAATGGATCGAGTGTGAACCGGAGGAAAACCCTCTCGCCACACATTCTGACATTTTTGTTTTCTTAGTGATCAATTCTTCCAGAATTCCAGTTGAGTCGACGGGGCTGAAAGTTCAGTATAGTCGAGTTTTTGGGCCATGTGGATTAAACAAACTTGTCAACATGCTTGCTCTGTTACTTTAATTAAATGTTTGCACTTTGCTTTTTAATTAGAGAGTGGTCATAAACACCATCTTTGTGCAGGACTTTGATTAACAATCTTCTTTATAATTAAAAAAAAGTTGCTAACTAGCAAAATCAATATGTTAAGTTGCTGGGCTTAGAAACAAATTCTAGGAAAAAAAAAAGATTCAAGTCTTTAAACAGTGTTCATCCTAAAAGATCTTTAAAAACTACTGTTCTTTAACAAGAAGAAAGGAAGAAATTAAGATCCTTACATTTAAAGAAGCTTCTATATTATTTCTTCTTAAGTAGATTAATGGAGCAGCCTGTTTCTCCGTTCAGATCTTTCTGATAAGACTGGATGCGATATTCCTGCTGTGAATTGGACGTATGCTATGACAAGACTGATCAGTAGTCTCCCAACCACTGTAAGCTTCCGGTTATCCATTTGATTCGGGAAGGGGACATGGAAAGCCTGATCAACAACAAAAAAACATAAAAAAAAAAAAAATCATATTTGATGGGAAAGTGATTATTTTTTTTAATAGGATCAATATTTTTATATTTCATAAAAAAACTCCACATAAAACAGAAAAAAAACAACTTTTCTGAAAATTATGATATTTTTTCCAAAAATATTTTTATATATGTGATGTTTTTTTTTTTATAGTACTCCTATTAAGGGACTCATATATATTTTATATTTTCCTTTTGGAAAAGCATACGCCCAACCAAACATAATTATTCTACAAAATATATTTTCTATGTATTTTTTATGAGCTAACCAAACATGCAAAAAATATTTTTTTAAATATTATATTCCTAAATATCAGCTTCTCAAAAAAAAGATTTTTATGACATAAAATTCTTCATCTAATACAAAACTTCATCTCGAATAACATCTAATTTGTAGCTTACCATGTCATTGTGGTTGCTACTCACAATGGCAATCATAGTTTGTTCTACAACTTAATTATTTTGTCCTATTTCAAAGTGGTAAGAGAAAGCTCTATCTTATAGCTGTCCATCCACTTAGCTTTCTCTTGTCGGAATGCCTGCAAGCATATCTGATGAGATAAGGATCCTTCTTCATGGTTCCATGGTGGAGTTACATCTCCATATTGTTTTCGAGAATTACCTATGCCAAACACTTCGAGATATTTGGAGGTGTTTCCCCAAATGTTCGCCCTCGATGAACATTGACACTTGGATGTTTCCCTTCTTTGCTATATTCCTCTATTGGATACCATTATTAGAGTTTGAACTCCATATCTCTCGTAGAAATTATCAATTGAACTAAATCCACTGTGAACCTAGGATGAATTCATTCTACTATATGCTGCTATTACACATAAAAAAAGAAAGAAAGAAGAGAAGGGAAAAACAATTAAACTCATGGGAGGTCCACAGGGGACCTGATCCTCTAATAATTTCTCAAACCTCCTCTAAGTAGATAAGGATGCCAGTATACCAAGCTAAGATTAGTTGGCTCCATGTGTTTTTTTTTTGCTAGAACGGATGATTCATATTTGATGAGTACGGATACACTCAATAAAGTCAGAAAACAGAATATTTCAAAGTGCCCGAGACAGCTTTTCATCTCCAGCCCACATGGAAGGATTTGTATGACCAGCCACATAGGTGGCCGGCCATTCAATCTACAATTTTATTAGCTTTACAAAAAATTTGTTTGGACTAAAACGCTACTTCATCTTTCGTCATGGCCCAGGGCGGCTCCATGCATTCTTTGGCAGACCATGGTGGTCATGGTTTCTCACTTGTGCTTGAGATGAAGTTTTTTTTAGTTCGAGAATTGGCTCACTCCATAGTTGACAAGCCAGCGAGAAGTCAAGAGTGGAGAATGTCGTCTCGTGACAGGACACGACTCCGGCCAAGATACGTGCGGTGGGGGTGCCCAATATCTGCAGGTCATTTCAGTGTCCGTAGCATGCAGCTATTAAATGGTGGATCTAAAAATGCGATGTCAAATCCATGGAGACACACATAGGGCAGAGGGCAACAAGTGGACTGCTGTTTATGTTTGGATTGGTTAGCTAGCTTTCACAGCTTTCTATTGGTTGCTTTCTGCTGACACTGGAATGGCTCGTGGAAACATGCCATCGAGGGTTTGTCTCCCCCTACGAAAAAATTTGTCACCTTCTTTTACAGAGGAGCCTGCCCCACCATCAGCCATGGCCGCGGCTGCCTTCCACTCTCCTTGAACTCACAGCCATCGGCGAGAGTGGACATGGAGAGACGGGCATGGCAGCCCACTTACAGGTCAAACTCCCACAAAAAAAAAACAACTGACAAACGGCATTTCTCTTTTCTTTATTGCTGAAGTAATCCCGAGTTAGGTTAACTAATAACATGTTGAAAACTTACCCATTATTGCAGTGAACAGAAACAGGGGACTCCTCGTCTACATTGTACCTCTAAAATTATGACAGATTTTGATGTTTTGATTTGGAGCATGATGTATAGAATTTTATCCAAAATAGTTAGCCAAAAGGTATTATTTTTGATTCATTAGTTTTATATAAGTGCTCAAAATCTTCTCGATGAATAACCGACGTAGAACTAAATATACACCAACACAAGTTCTCGCATACTTTTCTCGTTCAAGCCTTGATGTCATCGTTAGGCTAAGGGTTCATATTCATTCAAATCTAATGATAAGTACCACGATAGGCCCATAATCAGCCTCCATGAACCTATGCTGCAGTGTTTCCTAGTCTACATAGGCTATGGACCGAGTCTGTTATGATACTATTTGCAACAACTCAGGACCTCACCCAAAATAACTAGTTGGAAGGTATTTTTTTTCTTTAGTGCTGTATAAGCACACAAGATTTTCTCGGCGAATAACCAATGTGGAACTAAACACACACCTGCATGGATCCTGATCACATGTGGACTCTTTTTTAAAAACATATTTGAAAAATTAAGGAGAATTTACTTAGATTTTTTGGATTTAAAAATTAGACCGCCTATTTGGGCGTGGCCTATACTAATTTAACACACCTGCTGCTTAGAATTTCGTAGAAGAGAGAAAAAATAATAATAAAAAATGAAGGCTAGGCTAATAGACTTAAAATATTCATCTAGAGATATCCAAACAAATCCTAAATATTTTGAGCTTGCGGAGTCATTTTTTATTTAAGTGCTTTATCTCATGCCTTTTTTTTTTCTTCCTTTTTATATTTTAATCTCAGGCCATATCTGATCCATTCCGGCAGCCTGATTCTGGTGCAGCACTAGGGACCAGAGCATGGCCGACCCTTCGTTTGGTCGATATCCACCATTACTTTTGCAACCTTGGGTGGATAAAGATGGAGGCTAAGCCTCGTCAGCTATATTCTAAAGAAAATAAAATGACATACCACTGACCACCTTCCTTGGTCTCATCCCCGAACGTGAGAGAAACTGGGTGCTGACCCGGATCCACACGGGGCAAAAAGGCAAAAAGGAAGAAGCTTCACTTGAAATGAATACCACATTACCACGCACCCTTGAATCAGCTCATGGTTAGATAAAACTGAGAATAAGTGTGGGATCACCACTAATCCTTCATCCACTCTTGGCAAAACAGGTGGAGGAACATCTATTAAAGTTTGAGAATGAAACCTCCTCTTAATCAAGCCCTTGCTTGGTAATAATATTTAATTATAAAGAAGAAAAGGGTGTGACAATTCACCAGGTGGCAGTGACCTTTGCAAATGCTTCCCACCTGAGAAATATGTGGGGAAATGAAGTGTCATAAGAGATACTTTCCGAAAGCTTTACTTTCAAATCCTCGCCACCTACCATGGACAAGCGACGGATCACCACAAAATCATCATGGTTAAAATCCACTTTAGTTTCGAGCCGCCGCATCTGACATATCTAATCCTCATGCTCGTTTGTCAAAGATAAATAGAAAAGCTGATGACAATGGCTGAGTTCCAACCTTGGGACCAAATATGGTAGATGTCCAAATACTGGTCTCCTATTCGGCTCTTGATGAATATACAAGTACTTTCTATCCACAACCAACTTCCAATTTTTGCCAAGCTGGATTTCCATGGACTAAATGGTAAAGGAGGAAAGAAATAAAGCTGTATTGATAGTTTTTGCCTTACTTTTGGTTAGATTCTAATATTTATATTTTTTTTTTGCAGGAGATGTCTTCATATTTTTGTATTATATCTATTTATATTTTTAGTTATTTTGTTTATATCCTCATATTTAACCAACCTCGAACGTTTACGCCTTCAGTCTTTGATCCCCTTTTGGCCACGTTTTGAGCAAGAAGGCAAAATAGAAAAAAAGGCGAAGCGAGCGAGAAAAATCTGTGTTCCAACCGCATTTATACGTAACCTAAGGGCAATTTTATCCTTTTACATGTTTAGTTAATCATAACTAGTGTTCGATGAAGAAAAGCTAGAGGAACGACCAATTTATACAAATAGAAAACTTTATAAAAATTTTATGTAAATATATAAATATATAAATATATATATAAATTAATACAGAAATGTGAAAGATTTTAGGGATTAATCTGTATTTTTTTTAAAGAAGTAGGTGGAAATATTACTATATGGAATTGAACCTAGATATAGGGTAAAAAGAGTGGTGAGAGATTTCTTTTGATTATGTGCCATCAAATGGACACTAGGGGATTAGTGCAGCAGCTCGAACAACTCAATGGTTGGAGGCAGGCATAGAAGAAGGTTGGATCAAAACACCTTAGAACTTAGAAGGCTAGAGAATGCCCCAGGGCACCCAAGTCAATAAGCCCTGTAGCAGAAACTAGGAGATCCATCTCTAGCACCGGAACAGTAGAACTGACAGTTCCACATTAGGTTAAGACACACCAATGGCTGCCTTCACCTTAGCAGCAACTGTAGCATACACATCCTTGCAAGCATCTGGGGACCCATTAACTCATAGTGGCCAAAGATTGAGCCTTACCTTTATTAGAGTTTGGTGTTCAATTATTTAGACCTGGCTCAACCTTAGCCTCTAGGCGCCATGCGATCGAGAGCTGTTGTGGGTAGAGCCTCTATTTTGGAGTTGCATCTATGCGAGAGTACAAATAGACATTGCAAAAATACCAAATAATACCAAGGCGGTTAGCATCCAGTGCTCCACCTCTAGGTAGGGTCGCAATTGGATTGAATATTATTATATGCATATCCATATTTATTTTATTTGACGAATATAAATACGGACATGGATGTTAGTTAGATGCAAAAAATTATATTTATAGTTATTTTAAATGGATATGGAATAAATCAAATACCAAAAAAATATATATCAATTGGATAATTAAACTTTGTGACCATATAATTAAAAATATTATTACTAAGTGATAATAAATCAATTTAATAGCATGTTAATATGGTTATTTATTTTTTAAAAAATTTATGAGTGCTAGATGAAATTTAATAAAATTAGAAATAAAATTGAACATCCATATGTTTAAATTTTTATTAATATTTAGATAAATTTAGATATAAAAATAAATTTGGATAAATGTTATCCATGGGGGGCTCTAGATACGGCTTCATGCCTCGTAAGACGTGACAACCATCCAAGTCAACATATGATGTCTTACCTGTTGACTCCGAGCGCCGGTAGGGATGCATCGGGAGCCATGGGAGTCGCCACAAGAACTGAGATGCTCGAGTTCAGAGACAACCCGGCCGGCATTGCAACGGACCGAGTTAGAGCCACCTTAGCTCTCCGATACCAAACCTGGCTAGCCACCAGCCATGATCCGAAGGTGGTCTTTGGCTAACTAGCTGAGGGTAGCTGGTCTCCCCAGAGAGGAAGCTCTCAGATCAGTGGCCGCCGTAGAAGTGCTCGTGGCATTGGAAACACCATAATATGTTATGTTGTTCTCTCTTCCGAAGCGAACAAGAGCTCAAATCCATGGTGGAGCTTCCATTTCTCTGTTAACTCGAGGTGGCGGCGACCGATGCCCAAGGGCTTGTCGACAAGCCATGGAAGCTCAGCTTCATCAAAGAATCGACCACATTGAGGTGTTCCCCTAGCCTTTTCAACCTCTGCAGGCACAGGGGGTTGTCTCCCACTACCTTCTCAGTCCAACTCGAGCCACTTCAGCCCAAGATCTTTAGAACACTCCTTGTCCTTGACCACCACTTGGTCAAAGGATCGATAAAATCGTCTTCCCTCAAGATTACCAAACTTGGGGTTTTGTGCACTTGGCCTGGTCGTGTAACAACTCAGGACTTCACCCCAAAATGGCTAGCTGAAAGATATTATTTGGGTTCCATGATCTCGTATACTATCCCAACGACGCTTTAGAAAGCATTGTTGGAGGCCATTATCCCTCCTCCCCCCTCCTCGCTACAAATTCCTACCCCCTATCTCTCGATCCCTAACCCCTCCAGCTGCCCCCCTCCCCTTCTCTCTCCATCGCTCGCCCCCTCCTTCCTCCTCTCTACAAATCCCTAACCCCTTGCCTCTGATCTCTAACCCCTCCAGCCGCCCCCCTCTCCTCTCTCCGTCGCTCGCCTCTTGTAAGCTCACCATGAAATGGCACTGAGGCCAAGATCAAGCAAATCTCCGAAGCCTACGATGTCCTCTCTCTCTCTCTTCGAGTTGTTGCTCTTTTTTATCTTGGTCCTTCATGAAATTAGGTTTTGAGCGATACGCAGAAGAGGGCGATCTACGACTAGTACGCATGTGCTCAATTTCTGGGAGGCATCTTTGGGAAGGATATCTTCTCTGCATTTGGCAGAGGGAGCAGGGGCGGGGAGGCATCTACAGATCGAGCGGATGTTGCTTTGCAGCCTCGAGGATCTGTACAAGGAGACGACGAAGAATATGAAAATCTTGAGGGATGCGATAGATTCCAATGGGTGAGTCAAGTTGCCCAAAATTCTTTGCTTCTATATGTCTTTGCTAATCTATTTCTATGTTTTTTTCTATTTTCTGTTATTGATGTGTTAATTCTCTTATACTTTCTGTTCATCTTCGTGTTATTGGCAGAATAATTCAGAAGGCGATTTGGAATTACTTGAGTTTAAAAATTTGAAGATTACTATATGTGTCAATCCAAGAATATGCTATGTATGAATATCAATATAGAATATCTATCCTTGCTGTAGAGAGACAAAATAATAATGCTCTTGCCTCATCCAACAATTACTAATGTAGTGATCGACTTATCATGCACTAACTTTTAGGTTTAGGATGCATGATTCGAAAATTTCCTCATCGGTTTCCTTAATCTCAAAGTTTCCTCCAACATTGCTACTTGACTATTTTCTAAGTTTTTTTGTTATTTTTGACAAATAGTTTTTTGTTAGCAAATAGGTAAAAAAAAAGAAAAAGAAAAACTAGTTCATGGTTCAAACTAGAACTTACGGGTGCCAACCCGTAGAAGAATATCTCACCAATAAACATGCAAAACAAAACAAAAGGATGGATGCCTGCAAGTAAGCATATTTCCTCTGCGCACATTAAAAAAATAATAACAAAAATAACAAATTTAAGCTTAAAAAATGAAATATAAACATCCAAGAGATAGCTCTTCATAAGTAGGGCGGAGAATGCTACTGTGCATATGCATATTAAATTAAGGGAATAAGAATGAAAGAACTTCCATTTAAATAGCTCATATTGGAAAATCATGACTAATCAAAATAAATGCACGAATGATCAGCACCTTCTTCGCCCCGGCCTAGATGTGCTTCCAAGCCCTTTCCCAGCCCACAAACACCCCCGGGAGGAGGAGAAGGCTATTCGGTGCAGGGAGGTCAGCCAAAAGAAGGAGGAAGAGTGGGAGGAGGAGAATGAGGATGCCGGAGAGGGGGAGGAGAAGGAAGACGAAGAGGGGAAGGACCAGAAGGAGTCTGCTGAGTGGGAGGAGGAGAAAATTGTTAGATGTATGCTCTAGAAGCCAATTTTGGCTGACACATTATTAATTCTAGGACATAATTTGTACTTGACTTTATTATTATTGAATAAATGAAAGGCATCTTTTTCATTCATATTATTATTGTGTCTATGAATCGTCCAAGGAATTAATAAGATGATGATGCATATTCTCAAGAGTTGAGAATTTGAGCCATGTATCATTAGTGATTAATTTCTAAACGCTCCTGATCGATGGATCATCACGAGAACGGTGATCGATCCGATGAGATCAGTGCACAGATTACTTTCCTTATGGATGGACGAGACTCGAGTCTACAGTGTAGCGACACTGAAGTAATAGTGCAGGTGCTTGTTAAGAACAAGGGTACTGGGCCGTGACCAATACAAGAAGTCACTTGGATGTCTATCCACTCGTCAGTGACTTGCTTGATGTTGCATTTGTGTGACTGGTCCTTTGACCTGCGGTGCTTCGGCTACTCACAGTGAGGTTATTGTAGTTTGACTGCACACATACATGGTCTCTAGCCATATGGGTCCATGCAGTGTAGATTGGCTGCAGTAAGTTCACTGTAGGAGTAGGGTATGCACCTATAAGAAATCTATCGACCTTGATAGATAAGGAGAGATCCAAAGTGATTTATAAGACTGAGTTCGTAAGACCTCGGCCGGGGCAGTATGCACAGTGGAGAAAGAGTTTTCCACTCTCGAACTTAAGTCGAATAAATCTTTACATATGACAGACGATGGGGTTTGACGAGTTGTCCATGACCTCCGTCCTGTAGGGATCCACGATAGTAGGACTGTATCACACGATAACTGTACCTAGAGGTTCATCATTCTATTCTACTGGGTAGCCACTACATGCTGCTAGGTGTCACTGGTGGATGGTGGGACTCACAGGGATTATCTCGATGATCGATAAACCCTAAAGAGTAGAGTTGGAATCGTTCCAATCCATTGAAAGGAGTTTTTCAATGATATTGTGATAGAGATCATAATATATCTCACTACCAGTCAGAGTAGAACCTATGGGGTCACACACACTAGAAGTATTGACCGATCCGATGGTTGAATCGTGAGTAGGAATCACTAGTAATCAATTCGATTGATATTCAGTTGAAGAAGGAACAAAGAGAATTGATTAATTGGACTTAAACACAAATCCTACTTTAAGTAGGATTCTTAGAGTCCTAATTGGATTAGGACTGGGAATCCTAGTTGGAGTAGGACTGGGATTCCTACTTGAAATAGGATTCCTATAATCCTAATTAGATTAGGAGTTTTGAATTAAGTTTGGATTCTTACTTGGAGTAGGATTCCTAGAGTCCTAATCGGATTAGGACTCCGAATTCAAATTAAAGTTCTAATTGGATTAGGACTAGAATTAAACAAATCCTAATTGGATTAGGATTCCTTAAGTCTTAATTAATTATTAATCTAATGAATCAACATGACTCCTAATTGGATTAGGATTGAAGAGTTCAATTGAGTCATTGGTTCATTCAAGTTCTAATTGGATTAGGACTAGCGTAGATTGAACCCGATTGATTTATGATTTGGTTAATCCTAATTAGATTAGGACTAAACCATGAGAAGGGCACCCAATCCTCATTGGAAGAGGATTAGGTTAACCAAGTGAGAGGGGCATGAGCCCCTCTCCTCTTGATTGGTGCGGGATGAAGAGAGAAGGGGGCCGGCGCCCCCTCTTAAGGAATCTAGTCTAGGGCTCCTAAATTGTAGGAGCCCTAGATGGCTATAAAAAGGGGAGGGATCATGGGCTGACGCCCTAAGGTGCTTCCTCTCCTCTCTTCAGCCGTCATCACCCCCTCTTCTCCCTTGGTTCGGCTGCAAGCAAAGGAAGAACAACTCCAAGTGTTGGCGGCCTCCTCCCCTTCCCTTCCTTCATCCAACGCAAGAAAAAAAAGAAGGCTGCGTGGGGATTCTTCTTCTTCCTCTTCTTCATCCTTCTTCTTCCTCCTCTCAAGTACATTCAAGAGTTGAAAGAAAGAGAGGAGATCAGCCATCAAAAGAAGTCTTTGCAAGGGAGCTAGCACCCGGGAAGACGAGAGAGCTTTGATCGGATCTCTGCTTCGTGTGGATACCTGTAGAGGCCGGACACTTGAACGGCTTCAAGCGAACCCTCTTCCTAAAACCACGAACTCAGATTTGCGGTGATCATCTACCCGCACAAGGTGAAGATCTGATCTTCTAATATTTTTTAAAAATATTTAATCCTTACCCATCTACGAACGGTTCATGAAACTACGTTCATGTGAACGTCGATCCCGCTTATGTCGATTCCGCTGCTATCTGAATTTTTTTGAATTTTCTGCGGCATGGGCGGGTTCCCAACAGTGGTATCAGAGGCTAGGCTTCGTAGATTAAGGTAAGAATTAATTATAAATAGGCTTATTAGATCTGAAAATTGAATGATCATGCATGCTGAAAATTTTCTGCATGCAGATTTTTTCTAGGGTGCTGATTTTTGCATGCTGATTTTTATGTGATAAAAAGATGATTCTAATTGCATTGTTAATGGGATTACAAAGTTTAGAATCATGATTAGCATGATCAGCAACCTATGTCATAAGATAATCAATTAGTTTTCAGATCTGAAAATTATAATTGCTGCATGTGGTGATGATCATAGGATTCAAACCCTTTTGGTATCAAATGTAATGACCTGCGATGTGATCTGTAATGTCATGTAATTTTTCAGATGCTTGCATGCATCTTATTTGATGTTTTGAGAGGCCTGCGTGCCTCCTAAAAGAGGATGTAATTTATTTTTATTTTTATTTTATATCTGGTTGTATTTCTGTGATGTGATGTACGTCAACGATCAAGTCGAAGATGATGCATGAGATGAACAGGGGTCTAAGCGGTTGATGGCGATTGGATCAAGAGTTGGTCAAGGATCGAGTCAAGGAGGCTTGGAACCAATTCAAGAGTTGAAGATCAGTTGATCGATTGACGTGCATGTGCTTGTAATACGACCTAACTAGAATCCATGATCATCACCTATTTAAAATTTAGCTTTAATTATTGCTGCAATTATAACTGCCTGCAATGTGCCGTTTGCATGTGATGTGAATGAGAGTCCGGTAGATAGGTTTACATGTGATGTAGCAAATCCAATTGAGACCTAAATTAAAACCTCCTCAATCAAGTCGAGAGTGAACTGACATGAGCAAGTCATATTAGATTAATTGATCTAATTGGTGTCTAGGAAAGCATAAAAGGTGGTTACTTAATTAGGACCTTACTCTCTGAGTAAGGGGAGCCTCCCACCTGCTTACCTGGCCAATTGTTCGATTACCTCTTATGAAGAGCTCAAGTTGCAAACACTAAGACCTGATTAACCAATATTAAGTCAATAGGTCTTCCACTGTAGTAGAGCTGCTAAGGTCTTTCTGATGTTGATTTGTCTCGGCTGGACACAGTGGGCAAGTTGCATCGGGGGACTGGACCTCTCTATAGACATTAGATGTTGTAGGGTAAAGGTAGGGTTGGGCACCAATAACTGTTAGGTGAGGACCCAATGACGACTTTATTCCTACGGTTATACGGTGGGTCTGACTTAACTAAGAAATGGGACCAATAACTGTTAGGTGAGGTTTTCATGGCTTAGAGACCAAGTTACATTGTAACATGCTTGAGAAGCATTGTACAAGAGTTGACATTCATCAATCTATGTGTCACCAATAACTGTTAGGTGAGGTGGCATGTAAATCGTGGAACCGCAGTACCCACTAGAAATCCTAGTCGTGTAGGATTTCCGTTTTCCTACCAGAGGAGTGTGAGGAATTCGAAAAAATAGTGGGAGTTACATTTGTTCTAAAAGACCTTAGAACAGATTAGGATCAAGTACAAAAGTCTAACTAGAATCTTTACTCTCTGCAGATCATAATGTCAGCCTCAAACCCTTTGACCCGTATTCTTGAGACCAACCGATTGACCGGTACAAATTACAAGGACTGGCTTAGAAATCTCAAAATTGTTTTGAGCTGTGAGAAAATAGGCTACATACTCGATTCAGATATCCCCACACTACCAGCACGTCCTACTAATGTTCGACGACAGATGCATCAAAAGTGGATGGATGATGACATTAGAGTCAAGTGCTATATGATGGCATCCATGTCCAATGAACCCCAATGCCAGCATGAGAATCTCAAAACTGCTAGGGACATACTAGCACACCGGCAAGAGTTGTATGGTGAGCAGAGTCGCACAGCTCGTTTTAAAGTGTCCAAGAGGCTCTTCAAGACAAAGATGCGCGAAGGGCAGTCCGTCCATGATCACGGTCTGACTATGATCAAGGACCTTGAGGAGCTTGAGAAGCTCGGTATGAACATGCACAAGGAATTTCAAGTTGATCTGATCCTTCAATCCCTTCCTGATTCATTTGGTCAGTTTATAGTAAACTACCACATGAATAAGATTGAATGCACTAAGACTGAACTGATAAATATGTTGGTAACTGCTGAGGGAGCCTTGAAAGGTTCAAGGGGCAATGTCCTTGTTGCTGAGTTGACTTCTGGTTCCAAGAGAAAGTCCACTTGGAAGAAAAAGAAGCCTGCTAAGAAGCAAAAGAAAGACAAGAAGCCAAAGAAGGAAGTTCAAAAGAAAAAGGCCAATGATAAAGGAAAATGTTTCCACTGCAATGTTGACGGCCACTGGAAGAGGAACTGTCCTTCATACCTCGAGAGCCTGAAGAACAAGAAGACTGACATACCTTCAGAAGGTATAGACTTGCTCATAATTGAAACTAATCTAACGGTTTCTTCTACTTCTAGTTGGGTTTATAGATTCTGGTTCTAGTGCTCATCTGTGCACTACCATGCAGGGTCTAAAGAAAAGTAGAAGGCTGGCGGAAGGTGGGATAACCCTTCGGGTTGGCAACGGGGCAAAAGTTACTGCTGTGGCTGTCGGCACCTACCATCTGCGACTACCATCTGGTTTTAGTTTATTACTTAGAGACTGCTATTATGTACCTGCTGCTAGCAGAAATTTGATTTCTGTTTCATGTCTAGCACAGGAAGGTCATGTTTTTACATTTGACAAAGACTGCTGTTCTATTTATTTCAGAAATAAAATAGTCGCACGTGGTTTTATGATTGACAGTCTCTATCATTTGCATATGGATGTATCTATAAATGTGTCTGAGCAAGTAGTGAATGCCAAAGGATCCAAAAGATCCAGGGATGAGATAAACCAAAAATATTTGTGGCACCTCAAGCTTGGCCATATTGGAGAGGACAGAATGAACAAAATGGATAAAGATGGGCTTCTCGGCTCATTGACTTCCGAGTCATATCCAGTTTGTGAATCCTGTCTTCAAGAAAAAATGGCTAGATTGCCCTTTGTAGGACATGGGGAGAGGACCACTGAAATACTTATCCTAGTACATACAGATGTATGTGGCCCATTCGATGTGCTAGCTAGGGGACGTTATTCGTACTTCATTACCTTTACCGATGATTATTCACGGTATGGGTATGTCTATCTTATGAGACACAAATCTGAATCTTTTGAAAAGTTCAAAGAGTTCAAAAATGAAGTAGAAAAACAAACTGGAAAACCCCTTAAGGCTCTTCGATCAGATCGAGGAGGAGAATACCTTAGTGGAGAATTTCGGAACTATCTCAAGGACAATGGCATAGTCTCACAATGGACTCTTCGGGTACACCTCAACTCAACGGGGTGTCAGAGAGGAGGAATCGGACCCTATTGGATATGGTCAGGGCCCATGATGAGCTTCACTGATTTACCTATGTTTCTTTGGGGAGATGCCTTACTTACCGCAGTATATCTACTTAATAGGGTTCCCTCTAAATCCGTTCCTACCACACCGTATGAGATATGGCATGGTAAGAAACCAAGTCTTGGTCATCTCAAATTTGGGATGTCTGGCCCATGTCAAAGACTACAGGGCGGACAAACTAGAGGCTAGGACCATAAGTGCTCGTTTTATAGGATATCCTAAATGTCATTAGGATACAATTTTTACGTCTCAGGAGGATCACAATGTGTTTGTGAGCCGTCATGCCATCTTCTTGGAAAATCAGTTTATCCTTGATAGAGGCAGTGGGAGGAAAATTGAGCTTGAAGAGAAAAGTCTCTGAAAAGCAACGAGTCATGAATCCTATCGAACCCATTCATACAGAGCCAGTACACGATGTCCCTCAACCACCTCGCAGATCTAGTAGGATCTCCCATCTCCCGATAGATATTTAGGTTATACTAGAAGAGGATACCGAGAAAATGTTCCTAGTGGGAGATAGGGATCACATACAGGATCCCCAAACCTACAACGAGGCGATATCTGATATCGATTCCGAAAAATGGTTGGAAGCTATGAATCAGAATTAGACTCCATTGCATTCCAACCAAGTCTGGACCTTAGTAGATCCACTAGAAGGTATTGTACCTATTGGATGTAAATGGATCTACAAAAGGAAGATAGGTTCGGATGGAGAGGTAGAGACCTATAAGGCAAGGCTTGTGGCGAAAGGGTATAGTCCAACGCGAAGGCATTGACTATCAGGAGACCTTTTCACCTGTAGCCATGCTGAAATCCATCCGAACATTGCTTGCCATTGCAGCATTTCATGATTATGAAATCTGGCAGATGGATGTGAAAACTGCTTTCCTAAATGGACATCTTGATGAAGATATCTACATGGAACAGCCTTTGGATTTCACTTTCAGTGATGAAGATCACCAAGGTCTGCAAGCTGCAAAGGTCCATTTATGGACTAAAGCAAGCATCCTCGGAGTTGGAACACCCGTTTCGATGACGCAATCAAAATGTTTGATTTCATCAAAAACGAAGAGGAACCGTGTGTTTACAAAAAGGTTAGTGGGAGTGCTGTCGTTTTTCTCGTACTGTACGTGACATTCTCCTGATAGGGAATGATATTCACATGCTAACCTCGGTCAAGGTCTGGTTGTCAAAAGAATTCTCCATGAAAGACCTTGGGGAAGCATCCTATATTTTGGGAATAAAGGTCTATAGAGATAGATCTAAAAGGATGCTTGGCCTTCACAGAAATGTACATAGAGGAGTGCTGAAAGGTTCAGCATGGAAAACTCCAAAGGGGTCTCTTACCCCTTAGGCATGGAATTCATCTCTCCAAGAAGATGTGCCCCAACACATCTGAAGAGATTCAACGCATGAGCAAGATTCCCTATGCATCGGCAATAGGGAGCCTCATGTATGCCATGCTATGTACACGACCTGATATAGCTCTTGCTGTGAGTGTCACAAGCAGATATCAGTCGAATCCAGGTGAAGAACACTGGACAGCTGTGAAGAATATTCTTAAGTACTTGAGAAGAACTAAAGATTTATTCTTGGTTTTGGAGGATCATCAGAGTTGAAAGGTAGAAGGATACACAGATTCAGACTTCATGACTGATGTCGATGATAGGAAGTCAACATCTGGATATGTGTTCTTGTGCAATGGTGGTACGGTAAATTGGAAGAGTTCTAAACAACCGATCATTGCTGATTCTACTATGGAAGCTGAATACATCGCCGCCTCTGAAGCTGCTAAGGAAGGCTTCTGGTTCAAGAAATTCATTGCGAGTTGGATGTAATGTCATCAGATGCCATAACACTCTACTGCGATAATAATGGCGCCATAGCCTTGCTAAGGAGCCAAGGTCTCATCAGAAGTCCAAGCATATAGAGCGGCGCTTCCATCTCATACGCGACTATGTTGAGAAGAAATATGTCGAGTGCAGAGAGTAGACTCCGCGGATAACGTGGCAGACCCGTTCACTAAGCAGCTAAGTCAGCAAAAGACTGAAGCCCACCTTGAGAAGATGGGCTAAGATATATGACTGATTGGCTTTAGTGCAAGTGGGAGATTGTTAGATGTATGCCCTAGAAGCCAATTTGGCTGACACATTATTAATTCTAGGGACATAATTTGTACTTGACTTTATTATTATTGAATAAATAAAAGGCATCTTTTCATTCATATTATTTATGTGTCTATGAATCGTCCAAGAATTAATAAGATGATGATGCATATTCTCAAGAGTTGAGAATTTGAGCCATGTATCATTGGTGATTAATTTCTAAATGCTCCTGATCAATGGATCATCACGAGGACGGTGATCGATCCGATCAGTGCACAGATCACTTTTTCTGGATGGACGAGACTTGAGTCCACAGTGTAGGGACACTGAAGTGATAGTGCAGGTGCTTGTTAGAGAACAAGGGTACTGAGCGTGACCAAGACAAGAAGTCACTTGGATGTCTATCCACTCGTCAGTGACTTGCTTGATGTTGCAGTAGTGTGACTGGTCCTTTGACCTGCGGTGCTTCGGCTACTCACAGTGAGGTTATTGTAGTTTGACTGCACACATACATGGTCTCTAGCCATATGGGTCCATGCAGTGTAGATTGGCTGCAGTAAGTTCACTGTAGGAGTAGGGTATGCACCTATAAGGAATCTATCGACCTTGATAGATAAGGAGAGATCCTATGTGATTTATAAGACTGAGTTCGTAAGACCTCGGCCGGGCAGTATGCACAGTGGAGAAAGAGTTTTCCACTCTCGAACTTAAGTCGAATAAATCTTGACATATGACAGACGATGGGGTTTGACGAGTTGTCCATGACCTCCGTCCTGTAGGGATCCACGATAGTAGGACTGTATCACATTAACTGCACCTAGAGGTTCATCATTCTATTCTGCTGGGTAGCCACTACATGCTGCTAGGTGTCACTGGTGGATGGTGGGACTCATAGGGATTATCTCGATGATCGATAAACCCTAATGAGTTGAGTTGGAATCGTTCCAACCATTGAAAGGAGTTTTCAATGATATTGTGATAGAGATCACAATATATCTCACTACCAGTCAGAGTAGAACCTATGGGGTCACACACACTAGAAGTATTGACCGATCCGATGGTTGAAATCGTGATTAGGAATCACAAGTAATCAATTCGATTGATAAGTTGAAGAAGGAACAAAGGGAATTAATTAATTGGACTTAAACAAGAGTCCTACTTCGAGTAGGATTCCTAGAGTCCTAATTGGATTAGGACTGGGAATCCTAGTTGGAGTAGGACTGGGATTCCTACTTGGAATAGGATTCCTACAATCCTAATGAGATTAGGAGTTTTGAATTAAAATTGGATTCCTACTTGGAGTAGGATTCCTAGAGTCCTAATTGGATTAGGACTTCGGATTCAAATAGAGTCCTAATTGGATTAGGACTAAAATTAAAAATCCTAATTGGATTAGGATTCCTTAAGTCTAATTAATTATTAATCTAATGAATCAACATGACTCCTAATTGGATTAGGATTGAAGAGTTCAATTGAGTCATGGTTCATTCAAGTCTAATTGGATTAGGACTAGCATAGATTGAACCCAATTATGATTTGGTAATCCTAATTAGATTAGGATAAACCATGAGAAGGGCACCTAATCCTCTTTGGAAGAGGATTAGGTTAACCAAGTAAGAGGGGCATCAGCCCCTCTCCTCTTATTGGTGCGGCATGAAGAGAGAAGGGGCCGGCGCCCCCTCTTGGAATAGTCTAGGGCTCCTAATTGTAGGAGCCCTAGATGGCTTATAAAAGGGACTGGGCGCCCTAGGTGCTTCCTCTCCTCTCTTCAGCCGTCACACCCCTCTCCTCCTTGGTTCGCCGCAAGCAAGGGAAGAAAACTCCAAGTGTTGGCGGCCTCCTCCTTCCCTTCCTTCATCCAACGCAAGGAAAAAAGAAGGCTGCGTGGGGTTCTTCTTCTTCCTCTTCTTCATCCTTCTTCTTCCTCCTCTCAAGCACATCAAGAGTTGAAAGAAAGAGAGGAGATCAGCCATCAAAGAAGTCTTTGCAAGGGAGCTAGCACCCCGGGAAGACAGAGAGCTTTGATCGGATCTCTGCTTCGTGTGGATACCCGTAGAGGCCGGACACTTGAACGGCTTCAAGCGAACCCTCTTCATAAAACCACGAATCAGATTTGCGGTGATCATCTACCCGCACAAGGTGAAGATCTGATCTTCTAATATTTTTAAAAGTTTAATTCCTTACCTAATCTACGAACGGTTCATGAAACAACGTTCATGCGATGAACGTCGATCCCGCATGCGATTCCGCTGCCATCTGAATTTTTTTGAATTTCAGCGGCATGGGCGGGTTCCCAACAAAAAGGACCAGCAAGGCTAGGCAGGAGGCGAAGGCTCCTTCGGATCTAGGGCTAAAATTAATGGATGGAAAGGGTTAGCTGATATTTGGTAAAAGAAATGGATCTCGACAACGCTTTTAAGCGTCATTTCCATTTTGGCCTCTTACGACACTTTTAGCGTTTAAGTCAGGCTTCTGCCAATGTTTTAGAGAAAGCATCAGTATCTCCCGACTCTATTTAGAAGCGTCGGCGAATTTTGACGTGCCAGCTAAATTGCAGTATTTCACTTCCTCCATTTACTGATTTACCCTCAAAAAAAAGAAGAAAGAGTGCAGCTCATCTATGAATGTTCAGGCTTGGCTCGTTATCCATGTGAAATAGCCAATTCTCAAAACGAGCCCAAGTTATACATTAATCTTTGTCAAATGAAGATTGTGAAGCTTTTTCTAAAAAAAAAAAAATTGAGAAATGGGTCCGGCCCATTTATAAGATGAACCTTGACAAGTTCCAGCCTCACATGGATATCCAAATGGCTAGTTCCGATCAAGTTTGTTCTACCGAGCCAAGCCCAAGTTGCCCATGGTTGGCTAATATCTTTTTGATGACTTGGTGGGAAACTCTCGCCCATTTTATCACGTAAATTGCTAATTTCATTTGCAACCCAGGGTTGCTCATATTCTAGGAATATTCTCTGAGCCAAGCAAAAGGAGGGGAGAGTTTCTTCCCTCTCAAGAAGAAAAAACGAAGAGAGTTGGAAAAGCACTAGTGGAGGTGATCATTGTGACTGCACCCTGCCAAGAGATGCGGATATGCTGCTCCTTTACTCTCCTGTTTTAAATGAGATTTGCGTGCTTTATTAAATAAAAGCAAATTAAGGTCTAATTGGAGTTTGTGGCACCCACCATAGACAAACAATGGGCAGTTTCGCACTGCACACCATGGAATTATCCGGTGCGAGATGATTAGCTATCCACTTCACACATTCGAGCCATCGCTTCCGACAAAGATAGATGATAGCCTGCCATCCTACTGCTTTCTTTTTTTTTTTCTTTTTTTTTTTTCTATTTAGGGGGCGGGGGATAAACCCAACCTGCGTAGCAGCCCCCACTGGGCCTCCCTCCCACCAGAAAATATTCGATGCAGGTAGAAAGTTTCTTACATCCTCCCCACCGGCACGGGTGAACCCATATATGAATACGTCACGCCAGTACCACCTCAGTACCGGAGGACCAGTAGCATTTCAACGAGCAAACTAGGCGGAGGCATTTGGTCTCCACATTTAATCGACGCCCTCGGATTTCGAATCTGGATCATTCGTTGGAAACAAAACTCCGTTCCAACTACGCTACCACCTCGGTGGTTCCTTCTGCTTTTGAGATCTCGAAACAAAGATAAGATTACTCCTTCAAAGGATGGAGAACATAGTGGAATTTCCACCACCTTTTGCGGTCTAACAGCACCATCCTTTAAGAGAATGACGAGGCAATGGGGTCACTAGCTTTTACATTTCGGAATTAAGGTCCAACCATGTCAAAGGCATTTATCCCATGTTGACTGCTATTCCATGTTTAGACTCTGCTGACGGCATTTTATTACTGCTATTTCATGATTTGGATGGCCTTTTTTAGTCCCTGGTTCGAGCATAAACATGTACAAAATAGGCATAACTTTGTCCAAGAATAGCTCCGATAGAGGGGAGAAACAATACTTAATTGTATGACAACCCATGCCGGCAGTGTATTTAGTTCTATATTAATTATATTTTGGGTAAATCTTAAGTACTTATATAAAATCAAGAATCTAAATAATACTTTTCGGCTAGCCATTTTGGATGAAACTGTATTGTTACAAATAATATTAGAGCAGACCCGATCCTATGTAAACTACGAGACATTGCAGCACGAATCTATTGGAGCTGATCACAGGTCGATCATGGTGCTTGTGATTAGATTTAAATAGATTTGAATCCTTAGCCTGATAAGGACGTCAGAGTTTAAACGGAGGAGTATATAATGATCCGTACGGAGTGTTTAGTTCCACATCGATTATTGGCTAAAAAGGTGAAATGAAATATGGCTACATGTTAAATGAAGCATGGCCCATCCCTCAGAGTTGTACATTTACCAGCGCTGCTTATGGAGTCTACTTGTCTTGGAGGATGACTTGCTCTGTTTTGTTTATATAGTAGGCTTTGTGTTGATGTATATATGTAGCTGTTTTTATCTTGGTACTGCTTTATTTCTTAATGTTCTCGGGAACCCTTTGTTCTACCTAAAAAAAAAAGTAAAGAGAGAGAGAGAGAGAGAGAGAGAGACGGCCAAAATTTAGCCGTAAAACGGGCAACGTTAAAATAAAGGAAAGGCTAATGCATCGCCAGCCACTGATTATTGATCGGTTCACTCAAAGATGTGGATGTCAATGGTTGGCTAAGTACAGATGAGACTCGACTGACACAACCGCCACATCCCCAGAGAACTAAGCTGTGATCAATAGCAGATCTCGAGTCGACATCTAAAATAGATGGTCCTTTACATTAGAGCTTCTCCAAAATTTTGGTTTCTTAGGATTTAGGATACGCTTTTGAGTAACATGGCTTCTTTCTCTTATTCTCTCCCTTTGTTGATGTTTTAATATTTTCTTCCTCTTCTATTTTTCTGCATTATTTTACTCCTTTTCATCTATTTCATGTCTAATAAATGTATGGTGATTCCTCCTCCCGTGGTTAATATCTCCAAAGTAAGAAGCCTGTGGTTTTAATGTACTGCTTATAAACTAGAAGAAAAAAAAACACAGAGAATATATACTTGAACGAGATACAAACCCTTGGATGACTAATTCTGGATTCTCAGATGCCAAAAATAGAAAAGGTCAGAGTTACCAGCGCTTACACTCGACCTTTACAGTTGCAGCCGGTGAAAAAAGATCGAAAGAAAAGGAAGGGGGTACAAAAACTTGGTACTAATAAATAACCATCCCTCTGTCTCCTAAAACAACAGAGAAAAGAACACATCCATGCTCACGAGTCTTGCCTGGGTTCGCAAGAAGACGGGAGGTATGATGGCTGCTGTTGGGCATGCCGAATCGAGGAAATGGGCTTTGCTAAGTAAGTAGGCTCATCATTCGGCATGATCACCAGAATCCTCGGCTCCATGTCCAAAGGATGGATCGCCGGCTTTTCCACCGATTCCGGGTCCCTATCGGAGGAGGGGTCGCGGTGGGAGCACACAAGCACCATGAGCGCCACGGCTATGAGGACCATCATGGCTCGAGGCCTCCAAAGAGATATGGGATCGGAGTGTGCCACAAATTGGATCCGGTTGCGCTCTGCAAGTTTTCAGGGCCCATCTTCTCTCTCTACACACCTTCCCTCCTGCTCTCTTCCCCTGCGTGTTTTTAGTTTGCTGCAGGCCTGAAGCTGAGACGCATGGGTATTTATAGGCCGAAACAGGGTGCTGGATACGGTGGAGCGGCAAGGAAGTATTCCTGTGGGATCATTTTCGGTGGGAACTTTAAGAGGCTTCTTCCTTCGTTTCTATCCGTCCAAAGAATCCCTTTAAGTTTACGACAATAATATAAGGGATGCAACATACTTTACGTTAGATGTACTTTATTCACTTAGCAATTAGCATTATCACCTACGTGCCGCACGTTTTGGTTATCGTATTAGGCAGGCTTTTAGAAGGGTGGAAGAGTTCTGCCTTCGTGTATCTTTTAATGAACGAAAAAAGAAGCAGAGTCCTTAAATATTTGGGAAACCAAGAAGGATTTGCTTTGTGTTCTGAGTGCAAATTCTTTGCGACTCTAATTGTTTTGTGGAAGATTTGTCATCTGCGTCACATAAATTCTTTAGAAAAATTTGTTTTATAGGAGATAAGATTTAGTTCTTTGGTTTTGTACTTTTCTAACCTCATTTTTTTGTTATCATTTTCTATAAGAATTAGTAATTTATTTAAATCAAGATCCATTCTTTCTTCTTGTTGGCAATACAAGCTGATTCTTTGCTTATGATTCTTCACTCATGCCTCATGGGTTTTTGTTTATGTGTTGTTTACTTATGATTCTTTATCATGCCTGATAGGTTTCCGTGTGCATCTTTGCTTATGGTTCTACGCTCATTCTTAATGGACACATAGGTTTTTGTCTGTGCATTTTTAGGGCGTATTTGGTACCATTCTTTTTCTATTTTTAATAGAAATACGAAATTCAATGTAGAAAACATATTTAATTATTTTATTTGTATTTTTTTTAAAACAATTTCACCATTTCTTGAAAAAAACAAAAGTGAAAAACTTCCATTTTTTTTTAAAAAAATGGATTTTAATCCATTTCCTTCTAATCCTCTTCTTCTACCCAACTCATGGTTAGCCTTGACACTTTGGAACCACACCGGCTATCTAGGCCTCGCTGTCCATCTTTTCGTTTGATGCCGAGCTATCTCTCGTCTCCCGCTCGCTCCATCGTTAATTTCTTTTTCTCTGCCAATGTCTTTCTATCCGTATCTAGCTCTTCTTTATCTTCAACCATATTGCTGGCCCTATCCTCCTTCCTCTCCCTCATCACTAGCCACTTGTTGGTTGTCGTTGTTAAAAAAAAAAAAAATCAATCAAATATTTTTGTTAATATTTTTTTATTATTTTTTTAAAAAAGTGACAATAATACCAAACATAGTTTATGATCTTTTCATGTGTGCACAAGTATTATTTACTTATGGTTCTTCCCCCGAGGGCTCTTCGTGTGCGCGCGTGGTGCGCCTGAACGTATGGCAAAGTGAAAGTTTTATCAAATGTTTGTAAAGCAGCTCGTAGTTGCTTGGAAACAAGTTAGGGATCGTTCTCCCGGATATTCTTTGAGGGATGCCAACGATTGGGAAATGAAATAAAAGAAAAAAGGGGTGAAGAAACAGAGAAGGAAACTATAGTTGCAGCCCAAAATTGCAACTTTCCCTCGCAATGGAAGATGACGCGGAAGCCTTATCACTAATGCAACGCGCCATAGTTTTTAGCTTTAGAAGAGAGAGGAGAGAAGAAAGCTTCGATGTTCACACGATGACACCATCGCCCACAGAAACCAAGAAACATTATCTTTGCGCGCACCAATAAACCATCATCAGTTTCCCACCATACAAGTCCGAGCCACGCGCTCCACAACCACTCCGCGGTAGCTATCATTAATCTTTCGTCAAAGATTTAGTGCTGATGGCAAACGTAAGGATGGCAAAAGGAAGAAACTTGACCTCAAAATCTAAGTTGAATTTTCTAAGTTTCTAAATTGAATTTTCTTTTGTTTCTAAGTTGTTCATCAAAAAGCAAAAAAAGGAAACAAAAAGCTAGAATTCTTAACCTCAGAGATTACTCTGATGCTTCACGCTAGCCAACTGAACTACACAATTGCGGGATGTACAGTGCCGTGATTTTATCATACTTAGAAGGCATTACATTTATTATCATTATTACTCAATAGGGTGGATGGATCATCTTCTCTGGTGTGAAGAATAAGGCGGGCGATGAGCTCTCTTCATGTGTGAGGATCTGTGCGGGTGTCTATTTAGTCCCATACTGGTTATCGCTGATAGATCTTGGGGTATTATTCAGGATCCTGGGTTGTTTACTGTTAGAACTATAATAGTGAATGAGAAAATAGGCTGCAAATGACCCACTTGAAAGGGGTGCTTCTTAGAAGAGGTATGTCTCTTCAAAAGAGTTGCATCTTTCATTGCATCTTTGTATGGATGCATCTTTTCATTGCATTTTGTATGGATGCATCTTTTCATTTAAAAGACATGACTATTAGCATGAAAGACATAACTATTCATAGGGATGTGTCTATTCATTTGATAGAAAAGACATGTCTCTTCACTTGGTGTCTATTCTGAAAAGTCACCATGAACTCTATAAATAGAGCCTTCCTCCAACCATTCTATACATGGAATTTTTCCAATTCATCTAGTTCTCTCATTCTAGAGTTCTTAGAGAGCATAAGTGAGTTCATTCAAAGAGAGTACAAAAACTCAGTTTTTGGTTCGCCGTACAAACAAATTGGTGTGCTTCTTTTGTTTGTAAAGATCATTGTATCCTGGGAGGCAGACGATCACGAGATCCAAAGCACCTGTGTGGAGGGCGAAATCTGTCTTAAGGACATAGTGTCAAACACTAGCCTTGATCTAACATAGTTGATTCTTCATTTGAGGTCAGATTTATTTATTCATATATTTATTATTCAATTTATTTTACCAAATTCACAATACACACAGACAACAATCTTAAGACAGATTTCCACTTTTTATATGTGTATATTGTGATTTTGTATTTATTTAATTATTTGCAAATAGTTTTATATATACACTTTATAATTCTATTTGCAAAATTTGTTCATTGTTGGTTTGCATTAACTTGACAAACTAAATTTTGATATTACTCATTCTAATTTGAGATTATTCATTTATTTAGTAATTAGAGATGGCTTTAAGTTCAAGCAATGTGGTGCCTACCGCCATTCCCATTGCTCACATGTGAGCCATGGAGAGAAGCCCGAAAAGTTCAATGGGAACGATTTCAAGAGATGGCGAACAAAAAATGTTGTTCTATCTCACTACGTTGAATCTTGTGAAGGTTCTTCGGTGAAGAAGCTCCTATTCTTGCGAGGGTGAAGAGAATGCTCAAACTATGGCTGCTTGTAGAAGCATGGAAGCATTCTGATTTCTTCTATGCAAAAACTACATTCTCAATGGATTGGACAACACATTATATAATGTGTATAGTCCTCTCAATCGGCAAAGGAACTATGGGAATCCTTGGACAGAAGTACAAAACGGAAGATGCTGGAACAAAGAAGTTCGTTGTGGGCAAATTCTTAGACTATACAAAATGGTCGACTCCAAGGATGTATAAGTCAAGTTCAAGATCTCCAGTGATCATCCATGACATTCATGCTGAAGGGATGATACTAAGTGAGTCTTTTCAAGTGGCTGCAATTATTGAAAAAATTACCATCATTTGGAAGGATTTCAAAAATTATCTCAAGCATAAGCGCAAGGAGATGAAACTTGAAGACTTGATTGTTAGATTGAGAATTGAAGAGACAATCGAAATTTGAGAAAGGTTGGAAACCATTTCATGGAGTCCAAGGCTCATGTGGTGGGAAGAGGGACACAGACCAACCAAAAAGAAAAAAAGAATAATGATCAACAAGATACCAAGGAGTGGCAATAGAAAGAGGTTCAAGGGAAAATTGCTATGTGTGCAACAAACCTGGCATCGTGCTAAGGATTGTCGCCACCGAAAGGCATACGAGAATTTTAAGAAAAAGTCTCCACAAGCTAATATAACCGAGGTGGATAAGCTAGCTTCGAATGTTGCAGAATTGAGTTTTTCTGCTGTTATATCTGAAGCAAATTGGTTTCCATACCAAGACCATGGTGGGTAGACACTGGGGCTACTCGACACATATGTTCTGATAAGAACATGTTTCACCTCCTATGAAACAGTTAGTGGTGAAAAAACTATTCATGGGTAATTTCTGCCACTTCAAAAGTTGAAGGGCAAGGGCAAGGTTATATTGAAAATGAACTTCGGGAAAAGAAACTTACTCTAAACGAAGTGCTGCACGTGCCTGATATTAGAAAGAACCTCGTGTCTGGGTCATTGTTGAGCAAAAATGGCTTTAAGTTGGTTTTTGAGTCTGACAAATTTGTACTCACTAAAGGTGGAATTTATTAGGCAAAAGGTACGTGAGCGAAGGGCTCTTTAAGATGAATGTAATGACTATTGTACCATCTATTAATAATAAGAATTTATCTTCTGCTTATATTATTGAGTCCTCAAATGTGTGGCATGGTAGATTAGGACATGTTAACTTTGATACTATGCGTAGATTGATAAGTTTAGATTTATTGCCTAAATTTGATATTGATACTAGTAATAATGTGAGGACTTGTATAGAATCAAAACTAAACAAGATCCTCTTTTCATTCAATTGAAAGAAGTACTGAACCTTTAGAATTGATACATACTGACATATGTGATTTGAAAAATGTTTCAAACTAGAGGAGGAAAAAAGTATTTTATTACTTTTATTGATGATTGCACAAGGGTACTGCTATGTGTATTTACTTAGAAGCAAAGATGAGGCATTAGATATGTTTGTCCAATACAAGGATGAAGTTGAAAATCAACTTAGCAAAAGAATTAAGGCAATTAGAAGTGATAGAGGTGGTTGAATATGATGCACCGCTTAATAAAGTTCTGTCAAGAACATTGGCATTATTTCACCAAACTACTGCGCCTTATTCACCTCAGCAAAACGGTGTTGCTGAAAGAAAGAATAGAACTCTAAAAGAGATGATGAATGCTATGTTGATAAGTTCAGGATTACCTCAGAATTTGTGGGGGGGAAGCTTTGGCTTTCTGCAAATACATACTCAATAAGTTACCCCATCAAGAAAACAAACAAAATCCCTTATGAAGCATGGAAAGGTAGAAGACCTTCCTACAAATATTTAAAAGTGTGGGGGTGTTTGGCTAAGGTATTGGTTCCTACTCCCAAAAAGAGCAAAATAGGACCTAAAACCATTGATTGCATATTTATTGGATATGCAAATAATAGTAGTGCTTATAGATTTCTTGTGCATAAATCTAATATTTCTGAAAATACATGTCAATACAATTATTGAAATCTAGAAATGCATCATTTTTTTGAGAATATTTTTTCCATGCAAAATACAAGTGATACAAGTTCTCATAAAAGAACTTATGATGTTGCAACTAGTGATAATGGATCATGAGTCCATTGAAAAAGAAAGAGGCAATGAAATTAGACGCAGTAAGAGGGCACAAGACTGCAAAGTCATTTGGGTCCCGATTTTCTAACATATTTATTAGAAAATGAGCCTCAAAGCTTCAAAGAAGCAATGTCCATCCTGAAGCACCTTTTTTGGAAAGAAGCTATTAATAGTGAAATTGGAATCCATTATGCAAAATCACACCTGGAAATTGGTAGATCTTCCACCTGGAAGTAAACCTTTGGGTAGTAAATGGATTTTCAGAGAAAACTGAAAAGCTGATGGATCAATTGATAATACAAGGTTAGACTTGTGGCAAAGGGTTACAAGCAAAAGGAGGTATTTGATTATTTCGATACCTACTCGCCTGTTACGAGAATAACATCCATTCGTATGCTAATTGCTATTGCAGCATTGTATAACCTTGAAATACATCAAATGGATGTTAAAACAGCTTTCCTAAATGGTGATTTAAATGAGGAGATTTATATGGAACAACCTGAAAGGTACCATTGTTCCAGGACAAGAAAAGAAAGTGTGCAAACTTGTTAAATCCCTGTATGGATTAAAACAAGCACCTAAGCAATGGCATGAAAATTTGACAAAACACATGATCACAAATGGATTAAAATCAATGAATGTGATAAATGTGTTTATGTCAAAAATGATAGCCAAGCCTATGTCATTGTTTGCCTCTATGTGGATGATATGAATCATTCTGGGTAGTAATAATGAAATCATTAAACTACCCAAGAGAATGCTATCAAGTAAGTTTGACATGAAGGATTTAGGTGTTGTAGATGTTATATTAGGAATTAAGATTTCTAAAACATCTGATGGACTTATATTATCTCAATCTCACTACATTGAGAAAATACTTGAAAAGTTCAACAAGAAGATAACAATGTAGCTAGAACACCTGTTGACATAAACCTTCCATTTAGCCAAAAATACTGGAGAGTGCATTTCTCAAGTGGAATACTCTCGTATAATTGGTAGTCTAATGTATGTCATGAATTGCACTAGACCCGATATAGCATACTCAGTTAGCAAATTGAGTAGATATACGAGTAATCCTGGAGTTGATCATTGGAAGGCAATTATTAGAGTGCTTAGATAATTTGAGATATACTCTAAACTTTGGTTTGCACTATACAGATATCCAGTGTACTTTGAGGGATACAGTGATGCAAACTGGATATCTGATACCAAAGATACAAAATCCACAAGTGGTTATGTATTTACACTTGTGGTGGTGCCGTGTCTTGGAAATCCTCTAAGCAAACATGTATTGCAAGATCCACAATGGAATCTGAATTTATTGCTTTAGATAAAGCAGGAGAAGAAGCAGAGTGGGCTTCCGACATTTTCTAGAGGATATTCCAATATGGCCCAAAACCTGTGCCAGCAATATGTATACATTGTGATAGCCAATCAGCAATAGGAAGGCACAGAGTAATATGTATAATGGTAAATCTCGACATATCCGTCGAAGACATAATACCATAAGACAATTGCTCTCAAATGGAATTATATCGATAGACTATATAAAGTCTAAAGAGAATCTTGCGGATTCCGCTTACTAAAGGTTTAACTAGAGAGCAAGTAAATTGTACAATCGAGGGGAATGGGATTAAAGCCTAAAATTAAAGAGTCATCATAATGGCAAACCCAACCTAGTTGACTGGAAGATCCCAAGATCTAGTTCAAAGGGACAACCGAATTATGTGTGGCTTAACATAAGCACTAGGGAGACAAAATCTCCAACCTATTCCTAAGATTAACTAGTGCTGCCTGCATCGTTTATAATTAAGGGTAAGCTTCGCTTTTAATGAACTCTTATATCTTGAAAATCTAAGTGGGATATAGCAGGATATTCCTAATAAGAGTCACCTATATGAGTGTGAAGGGGCCGCTTCTATGAGAATTTTTATAAGGCTGAATTCTCTAGAGCACTCATGAATACCAGGAGTTGTTCAGGGCCAAAATGAACACAATCATGAGAACTAACTGTGTTAGAAAAGAGACTGTGTGAAGTCTATTTGATTCGATTTACTTAATCAGCTGAATAGTTCAAGACATCTTGTTCACTATTTAGCGCAGTAAATCCGATAGCCTTTCACTAAGAGAAGGTTCAAGGCCAAAAGCTACCTATCTCGATGCAGATCTTTTCGCAATGTACTCTCTTAAGTGTCTGCATTAACATTTACATGCATTCAGCCAATTTTCTATTCATGTGGGGGATTGTTAGACTATAATAGGTGAATGAGAAAATAGGCTGCAAAATGACCCACTTGAAAGGGTGCTTCTTAGAAGAGGTATGTCTCTTCAAAAGATTTGCATCTTTTCATTGCATCTTTGTATGGATGCATCTTTTCATTGCATCTTTGTATGGATGCATCTTTTCATTTAAAAGACATGACTATTAGCATGAAAGACATAACTATTCATAGGGATGTGTCTATTCATTTGAATAGAAAAGACATGTCTCTTCACTTGGTGTCTATTCTGAAAAGTCACCATGAACTCTATAAATAGATCCTTCCTCCAACCATTCTATACATGGAATTTTTTCCAATTCATCTAGTTCTCTCATTCTAGAGTTCTTAGAGAGCATAAGTGAGTTCATTCAAAGAGAGTACAAAAACTCAGTTTTTGGTTCGCCGTACAAACAAATTGGTGTGCTTCTTTTGTTTGTGAAGATCATTGTATCCTGGGAGGCAGACGCTCACGAGATCCGAAGCACCTGTGTGGAGGGCGAAATCTGTCTTAAGGACATAGTGTCAAACACTAGCCTTGATCTAACATAGTTGATTCTTCATTTGAGGTCAGATTTATTTATTCATATATTTATTATTCAATTTATTTTACAAATTCACAATACACACAGACAACAGTTACAAATAAGTATCGAATCTGACCCATAACCTTTGTGGACTAGAGGATATTGTAAGCACGAATTTATTGGAGCTAACTACATTGCCAATCGTTGTTCTATCGATTTTCTCTTTTTCTTTCTTAAACCACCACTTTCGGACTCAAATCTATTGGAGAGGAGAGAGACTAGAGGGATTCAGCTACTTTGATATGTTGAACGAGGACGTGTGAATTGGAACCTCTTGCTGAGATGATCTGCTGATGCATAAGCCAGCCCAGATGGATTGGGCCTGCGAAGAGCCAGCCCCGGGCTACTGACATTAGCTGTAGGAGAAACTAGGTTGGGTGGGGAACCACTTTGAACGAGGAGAGAGTTGGTAAGGGTCATATTCTTTGGATATTCTTTGAGCCAGAGAAATGAAAAGTTGGTGCATGTGTATGGCGGACACAATGATAGCTAGCAAAATGCTCCCCACTAAGAAAGGTGTTTGTGTTGAAACTGCTGCGATACTCCTTCTAAGTGCTTCATGCCCAAATGCGAACCAAACTTTTTGCTCAAATCTAATTAAAATTAGGCTTTCGTTCAAGTCACACCATGGAATCTCTAACCCCACTCTGCACCACCGAGCTGCCGCTTCCAACCTAAAAACACACACATATATAGTAAGAAAAATTCTTAATATACCCCTTAGTGCAACTCGAGCTGACTTTTTGTGAACACCCTTCATGAACCACTTAATGTGAGGATCCGTATGGACATGTGTTTAATCCCGCATTGATTATTGTCTGGATAGGATTTTGGATACTTATACAGGATCAATGAACCCAAATAATATCTTCCGGCTAGCTATTTTGAGTGAGTTCCCAGGGCTGTTTACAAAATAGTATCAAAGCAGATTCAGCTCATAACCTATGTAAGATTAGGGAACACAACAACACTAATTCATTGGGGCTGACCATGGGCCAATTATGATGCTTGTGATTTAGATTTGAATAGATTTAAACTCTTAACCTGACGTCAGAGTATAAATGGCAGAGTATGTGAGGATCCATAATGGTCGTATATTTAGTCGCACATCAGTTATTCCTTGGGTAAATCTTGAGTACTTTTAGAGGATCAAGAACTTAAATAATACATTCCGACTAGCTATTTTGGTGAGGTCCTAGGTTGTTACATTTAACCCCATGTATGGCACACAAAAACCAAATTTGATGCTAAGGGGTGCTTGGAGTGGTACTCATGTAATAATAAATCCTCTTCCCCTTGTCAAAAGCTGGTGGAATGTGCCACTGAGTTTTGAATTCAAAACCGGGAAGTGGGAATCTGACTTGAAATTTCGAAAATAGAAGCAATATATAAACAAACTAAGGAATACAATCTTGAAGAGGACTAGAGAGAACTTTCATGATATACCTCTTGAGGTAGGAACAGAGCTAGAGCAGTTTGTTTGACATAGGCCAACATTTTTAATATGAT